>NC_056733.1:349479769-349557269 GCF_019279795.1 Protopterus annectens | reverse complement strand
TTTACATGGCTGTAAACATACACTTTGTCAGGCTTGGTCCAGACGTCTTGCACTAAGGAGTTCTGTGTATACCTCTGGAATGACCAGATTGTGTCAGACTGTCCATGTTTATTAGTCATATCTCTGCTGTATTCCACAGGATCATTACTGCAATTTGTGTGGTACTTCTTTATGATGATCTTATGATGTCTGTCATTGGTGTACATGTCAGTATCAGAAGTGACTTCCCAAACAACACGTCTGTTGACACAACCCCTGTTACTGTAGCAGTATTCTACATTTATACGTGCAATATTTACATTACATCCCCTTGCACGAAAAGGTTGGGACTAATGGTGCTGAGGTATGACTCCACTACATGTTATGGGCATATGTTGTGTATATATATATATATATATATATATATATATATATATATATATATATATATATATATATATATATATATATATACAGATATATATAAATATATATATGTTTATGTACATGCATACATATATCTACATATATATATATATATATATATATACATATATATATATATATATATATATATCCATATCCTTGTTATGTGTAAACATGAGTGTTGTATATACCTTCCCGGATGTATCAGACCATATTTATGTGATATGTTTATATTTGGATATAACAGCATACTGATTCAACACTATTTTCGCTAACAAGTACTAAACAATAGTAGAAGTCAAAGCAGTTGTTCACTACTACTCAGTATGTGTACTGAAAGATATATTTGAAAAAAAAAACACAAACATTTTACAGCTCTGATGGTTTAGTGGTTAACTGATGTGACTATAGTATACAGGGTCCTGGGTTCAAGCGCTGTTTATTTTGTTGCTAGGCAGAACAAGGACTGTTGGATACAGAGTGGTTAAGGCAGTTTTGAGCAGCTTTAAGCAGGTTTGCATGTGTTTGTGTGATGGTAAGCGGTGCTAACATACGGTTAAACAAAAAGGTGCTTACACCGTGTAGGCTTTACTTGCCAGTATGCAAATGTGCTTAGCATTTATATTTAAGCAATGCTTACACCTGCTAACCATAGCTCAGCCCTAGTAACCAGTGATCACATTCCAGATATTGATGTGATATGTGGATATTAACTGTAGACTGCTCTATGTATAGGATATGTCATTGAGGGCTGCTGCCATGTAGTAATGGCATACTTATCAGTGTCAGATGTCTATCTGTCAAAACATTCATCCTAATGCATAACTTGTTGGCTAGCTGATTTCTGTCTGTCTTCTGTACGGATGTGCAGATGTCAGGTATCCATCTTGGCTGCTTACAGGCAATCTATGCTGGACTGACAATGAAATGTCTGCCCAGCTGTGTTATGAATGCCACAACTAGGAAACCCCACCCTGTATGTACCACATGCCATGGATACCTTACTTAGACTACCACAGTCAACAGAACATGCTTGGGTACAGGTCTCCAACCCAGACACTGGCTATGTTATGTAATATATGTTGCATACATGTCAATTGGAGCACCTCACTGGCCCTCTGCAAGAAAAAAAACAGATGATTGAATGTTGCATTTAACTGTCACCCTGGGGATCACTCAAGTGGCATCAGTTGATAGATGGCCTGCTGACAAATGTCAGGTGGCATGATACCAGTGTACCCACATCTCCTTCTCTTCTCATCTCTCCATGAACATTAGCTTGGTACACACCTAGGAACACCTGCACCTATGGGCCCGAGTACTGACAAATGTGTCAGTGTGCATTAATAAGAATAGCAGTGCCTGTGTGTTTGTAAACTTGTAGTTGATAATACCCGGAGGGCGTTCTCACCCACTACATCCCCCCATTGCCATAGTTAGAAATGGCTGCTGCTGTAATAGACATTAAATGTACCTTGTTACACTCTACACCCTATGGGCTACCTGGAGCTGCAGTACCAGCATAACACTGTTGTACAAATGGGTAGATAGGCATGGGTTATCCTCTGAGTCCTGGCAAGGATCTGTATGTGTGCAAGTGTGCATATTTGTAGGATAGAGCATTCTCAGGTCACATTTTTTAAATACAATACACCTTGCCATACATTATAAGGGATAGTGATGTTGCTGACATTAGGACAGCCATGACAAACCCTCACCCTACTATCCCTGTAGCATGTGCAATAAATCCACACATCTTGCATTGACAGGTTGTTAGGTATACTGTAGGACTCTTACATACCCTTCAGATATGCCACCATGGTGAGCACTGTGATACAATGCAGTTAACAGCAACAATAAGTGAACATGTACAGCATGCATTATGGGTAGGTGTGTTAAATGTGTGCAGGACAAATACCATGGCCATAACATAGTTGGTGTATTGGCAAAGCTGGACAAAACAACTCCATACTCACCAGTTACAGGCTGCTGCCTCACTTGTATACCAGAGGGACCTACATATTTGTGTGATAGATGTAATGTCAGTAGCCACACCTCCAGCATTGGTAAATTGGCAATTTCAGTGCATCAACAGTATAAACCCACAATACTAGAGATTATGCACATCTGTTCATTACTACACTGCAGCAACAGACTATGTTATTTGTCATATGCATGAAGATACTTTACAGATGAAGATGGATAAGCAACAATGGTCTACTAATGTGCCCTGGGGCCTTACCTGCATGCTCCTCATCCATTGTGTGGTTAGCACCCACCTCCACAATGCTATCATCAGGTTCCAGGCTTGGCTGGTGGGCGGGTGCCCCAGGGCTGGTGAAGAGCTCCTCAGCATGTGTCAGTGGGGGCCGGATGGCATGAACCCCACCTGTGGCTAGCTTGTCCCTCCTAACTGCAGCAGCACCCTGACAGGCGTGCCAGATGAGATCATCACAATGATGTTGCACCAGCTCATAACTGCAGTCATGCAGGCCAACATCGTTTACCCTGTGGATTAGCTCATTCCACAGGGCAGTCCTGTCCTGCAGATCATGGGTCTTGTATCCAAAGAGGGTTCTGTGATGTTGCATAATGAAGTTTATGATTATTTCATTCTCCTTGGGAGTATACGCAGGGAGACACTCACACTACATGGTACCTGGAAGACATAAACAGGAAAAAAGGTCAGAGGACCTCATACTGCAAGGATGTAATAGTTGCTAATTGACATCTCTCTTTTACCCTCACCATATCTGCAACAATAATATGAGCAACAAATCAGTGGGTGTGTTTACACCAAACCTGCTGTTGGGACATATATCCTATTGTTCAACAAATATTGAAATGAGTTTCTATTCATGTTCCATGTTGAAACACTATTATTGGTGGCCTGTTGCTCTCAGTGTAACCTGTATGCCATTGTAATGGCCACTGTGGTTAAATATATATGCATGTGCTCTGTTTGCTATGCAACTGTTCCTGGTGTTTTGGGTTAATGGGAATATCTATACATGCTGTTATAACTAATCCTGGATTGTGTTGGCTATTACTAACCTACATATGTTTTAAAACTGCAACACAATAGCATGTTTGGGAAGGCCATTCCCAGCGGACCCACCTCTCCTACCTTATCTGGCCATGGCACCGGGCCACAGCATGTCTGGGACACACCCAGGACCTCCTCATCTGCTGGTCCTACACTACCTTCAGGTGGAACCATATCTGGGGATGGGGCTCATACCCCCTTTGGGAGCAGGCACAGACAGGATCCTGTCACTTGAAGTCAGGTCCAGGGTCTGGAGCATAGGGAGCTCTGCAGAGAATTGGGAGATCTGCTACACCAGCTTGAGGGCCTCTTGGCACAATTAGAGGCTAAGCCTGTCCCTCCTGCTCAGCCCACAGCACAGCCACCTTCAAGGCCGTGAAGGTGCAGTGATGACTGCCCATGGGTGGGGACCTCAGTCCCACTATTTTCATTTGGGGGCTCATGGGCTTCCAATTTCCAAACACCCCACCCATCCAAGGTGTTTACCCCTCACAGGTGTCATATACTGCCCCTGTATGCTGTCTTGTCTGTCTGCTGACCCAACCTACCTCCCCAAATATACCTACTATCCTTCCCCAACATCGCACTCTCACCTTAACAAAAAAAAGGGCTATCCGTTCCCAAAAAGAATTTCACACCATACATAACTGCCCATTTTGCACTCACTTACAATTGCTTAAAAGTGCCGTAATCACTCTGTATCTAACAGCCCTTGTTCTGGCCAAAAAATAAATTATCAGTCCTTGCAGGTGTCTAATCTAGGACCCTGCACACCATAGCCACAGCAATTTACCTCTAAGCCATCTGAGCTGCAGATATGTGTGGTGTTTTCTCAAACATATCATGCAGCACAATCATTCAACAGTAGGGAAAATGTATATATATATATATATATATATATATATATATATATATGTGTGTGTGTGTGTGTGTGTGTGTGTGTGTGTGTGTGTGTGTGTGTGTGTGTGTGTGTGTGTGTGTGTGTGTGTGTGTGTGTGTGTGTGTGTGTGTGTGTGTAGCAATTCATTCATCATATATGCATTCAGACATTGCATCCACACTCTGAATATCCTTCCTCCACAGCTGAACTGTTCTGCCTTGTGATGAAACACAGCATCACATGTGGATACAGCCTAATATTAGGGGTGTTTATATAGAGACAGATCCTAGATATGCCTATTACAAACCTATGAAGTCTATGCATGATACATTTCACATTACCATGACTGTTCTGAAGGTGGTGGGGTCTGAAACTCATTTGTCTATTATGACTTCATTACTTCCACCTTCAGCTTTGCCAGACTAATATAGATGTTTAGAGGAACAGAACAAACACTATGATGGCTTAAATCCTGACATTCTGTGCAGATTTGCACAGTTGACAGGTATGGTCCACTGCCCACAAGGCCAGATGCTATGTCCATAGCAGTTGATCAGCAGGACATCATTACAGCAAGTCTTGATGGCAGATATAAATCTTTCAACATTATCTATCCCATTATTACAGACCAAGTACTACATTCAATTACATGCTGACATGTTTCACATACCTGTTTTATTATTGTGTTATCTTCTGTGTACCAGTTGGATGTCTTCCTTGTTATTTTTTTTTAGTAGTATATTTGTTTTTAGTATTATTTTTGTTTTTGCTTTTTTATTTCTCTTTCTCTGTCTCTCTCTCTCCACTACAGGGATATATATGGTTCAAATAGGTTGCAACATGGCTTTTGTAGGGGATGCTCATGATCAGGTGATGGCCTCTGCACCAACTGGTGTTCCCCACTTGCTAATTGCATGCAGCCAGCTGTGTATTACTTCCAGTAGCCAATGTCATAGCAAACTGTTTGGGGAAGCAGTGTTACAGACAGCAGATAGCAATGCCTCTTACAACAGGACTTGTGGACACAGGCCAACTACATGTTTGTATAAGGTTCCAGACCTAGGGACAGTGTGTGAGTATTGCTGTTATATGCATTGAATACTGCTAGTTTGACAGGGTTTGTGTGTACATGCTAGTTTTGCATGGAATGCAGTCTGTCTGCATAGCTGTCAGCTGTGGGCCTATCCACATGTTGGCTAGAGAATTGGCTGTTATGTTGTGTCTGTTCACCACACTGGTCTTGTTCCTAACATATCCATGCCATTCTCTCCGTTGATTGCTATCAGTACATGGCACCATCCATTTGTGTTTCTGACTTCATATTCCTGAGTAAGGGTATGTTACAACCAATCCTGTAACACCAGCAACTTTCACAGTGTATAACAACAATATTTCAAATATGGCCCTGTGTTTCAGCGTCTGTCCTCCACCTATGTACCAGGCTTTGTCCAGATGTCATCCAGTAAGAGGTTGTTAGATAATGGCCTATCATTATTTAGTGCTGGCATTCCTGCTATCATTTCAGTGATGTTTTTGACTCCCACACAAATTGTGGGGTAGGGTCTATGTATATGAGGGTTATCACTGGACAAAACATGTGTGACCCTGTACAGTCCGGAGGTCAGTGTATGGAGAACACTGTTATATGGCCTTGTAAGACATTTTATGGGAGAGGGGAATTACATTTTTTTAGCCTAGGCTGTTACAACATGTGAGGGATATCAGTAATAAGAATCATTAAGGTATATGGCTGTACATTTTCATATGTTTCACCATGGGAACAGTGGTGGGCTAGAGCTTACTGTCTTACATACAGTTCTGTTTGTCAGTGTGATAGTGAAGTTTTAAGTTAAGCATTGTTGTGTAACAGATACATTTACAATGTGACAACTAATACTTTTCCCCCCAGGGGATGAGTACAGAGTGTAATTGGAGGCTGCTGAACTACATCTGTAAATAAGTGTTGATTGATTCTTATCTTCAAGGCAAGTGTGTTTTTTGCTGTTGTACTACTTGAAGGCTTTAGCCTAAACAGCAAAGTATGTTATGTTTTGCAGATTACTGCATCATATGTTTTGTTTGAGAGTCACATTAATTAGTTATTATGTATTTTAAACATCTAACTGCTATAAGAAATGGCATAAACAACTGAAATAGTGCACAAATAAACATTTCTATGTATGCAAACTTGTTTGTGGTGTCCTGTCATTTGCATTGTGTGTGGGTATATGTTTCATGCAATAATTCTCATTTGTAGGAAAGAATCAGACACTGGCCATTTGAAAAGGTGGCAACTGAAGGAATAATGGCTGTTTGATATGCTGTGCACCAGCTATATATACTCTTATATATATATATATATATATATATATATATATATATATATATACTCTTTTTATATATATCTATAAGTATTTATATATTTATATGTGTATGCATCTGTGTATACACACACACATATATATATATATATATATATATATATATATATATATATGTGTGTGTGTGTGTGTGTGTGTGTGTGTGTGTGTGTGTGTAGCATTGGAATGTCTAGTGCTTCCACATTGTACATTAGACTGACTGTTCTGCATGATATGTTACAGAAATCATCCTGATATCTTACAGCTGAGATGGCTTACTGTTAACTTGTTGTGGCTATGTTGTGCAGGATCCTGGGTTCAAGTTTGAAAGTGCTGGTCTTACCCCCGTGCTACTTTCTTTATAAGGAAAGAAAAAAGGGGTGATAGGAAAGTGATGAAAAAGGGGGCATGCAGAGGGAAAAACATAGGGAAAGTAGCTTGAGATGTGCAGGACGGGTGTTGGGAAGGTCCATAGCTGTCCATTTCTTCTACAGCAACAGCTGTGCATATATACTGAATTTGGAAGTAGATTTGGACACTCCATCCCCTGAAAGAGGTGTGAGGACAACAATAATGTGTTGTGAAGCCAGTTAGACCATATTACATGTGTCCAGTGGACATGTGTGCAAAATGGACAGCTATGTATGGGGCGAACATTTTTTTTGGGAACAGATTGCCCTTTTTTTGAGAGTGGGATGTTGGGGAAGGATAGGAGGTATATTTGGGGAGATAGGCTGGGTAGGAAGACAGACAAGACAGCACACAGGGGTGGTATATGACACATGTGGGAGGTAGCCACCTTGGACAGGGAGGGATGTTTGGAAGCTGGAAGCCCATGAGCCCCCAAATGGAAACTTTGGGACTGAGGTCCCCACACATGGGCAGTCGCCACTGCACCTTCACAGCCCCGAAGGTGGCTGTGTTGAGGGCTGAGCAGGAGGGGCAGGCAGATCCACTAAATGTACCATGTAGCCTTCAAGCTGGCATGGCAGATCTCCAAGCCCCCTTCAGACCTCACTATGCACCAATCCCCAGACCTGACTTTGGGTGACAGGATCCTCTCCATGCCCACTTGCCCACTCCCATGGGGGGGATGAGCCCCATCCTCTGAGGTGGCTCCACCCAAAGGTGGTGCAGGACCAGCAAACAAGGAGGTCCCACGATGGGTCCCAGACATGCTGGGGCCTGGTGCCATGGCCAGATGAGGTGGGAGAGGTGGGTCCACTGGGACCAGCCTTCCCAAACATGCTGTGGTGATACAGTTTTAAAACATACGTGGGTTAGTAATAGTCAACACAATCCAGGATTAGTTATAACAGCTTGCATAAATATTCCCATTAACCCAAAACACCAGATTTGGAACAGTTGCATAGCAAACAGAACACATGCATATATGGAACCACAGTGGCTATTACAATGGCATGCAGGTTACACTGATAGCAACAGGCCACCAATGATAGTATTACAACATGGAACATTAATAGAAACACATTTCAATATTTATTGAACAATAGGGCATATGTCCCAACAGTAGGTTTGGTGTAAAGATACCCATTGATTTGTGTATTTAGATTATTCTTGAAGATATGGTGGGGGGGAGAGATGTCAATTAACAACTTGTATATCCTTATAGTACTCACAATTTAATGATCTTTGCTCTAATCATTAAGGTACAGGAATTATTACAATACCCTATGGCCGTGGTTTGGGCAGTGGTATATTTGTACACAGTGTATACTTTAGCTGTTGTATAGCTAAAGTCTACATCTCGTGCCTGGTAGACCTCTGGAGGGAATGTTTATTAACACTACCTGACTGTTTCTACACATATTCCTAGATTCCGAGTTAATATTATGCATATACCTCTCAATCTCTTAATGCACACACACTCTGGACAAAGCTTGACAACATGGGGATACAAATAGGGACATATTTTGAATATTGCTCTCATAAACTTGGAGAGTTGATAGAATGACAGAATTTGTTTTAGTATACCTTTTCTGAAGTTTTTGAGGTCCGAAAATCAAATGTATGTCATTATTTAGTGACTACAATTCTGTGATCATCCCACTGATTTGCCAGGGGGACAGAGGAACAGACAGAAAATATGAGCCAATTATCTGGACATTCTGAAAAAATCTGTACAGTTGAGAGGCATGATTTATGCATATAGCTTACTACCACTCCCAGGATTTGAACCATGGCTGTGACTGCTAAAAGTACAACAATTTAAGTTTCAGCAGAGTGTGCTATTTGAATACTGATGTCTATGTCTTTGGTATTTTCTGTCTATGTCTCTCTTGGTTGTACAATCTGACTTTGTAATTACAACAGTCTTATAAAGACATTCCTAGACATATTTTTATGTAGCACAGTGTGAGAAACAGTGGTTGACACAACAGTACTATTTTGATATCAGATATTATTGAATGCTACACGTCAGGCCATACTATACCACAGTAAACACTACCAGTCCAGGATTTAATTCTTTATTGGCAGGCACAGTTTTCTTATCTGACAGACCTGTGGAGGGAATGTTTGTTAACACTACCTGACTGCTTCTACACATATTCCTAGATTACAAGTTAATATTATACACATACCTCTCAATCTCTTAATGCATACACTCTGGACTAAGCTTGACAACATGGGGGTACAAATAGAGACATATTTTGAATGTTGTTCTCATAAACTTGGAGAATTACTAGAGTGACAGGATTTGTTTTAATATACATTTTCTGAAGGTTTTGAGGTCTGACTATCAAAAGTATGCAATTATTTAATGACTACAATTCTGAGATCATCCCACTGATTTGCCAGTGGGACAGAGGAAGAGGTAGAAAATATGAGGTTATTATCTGGACATTCTGAAATAAATCTGTACAGTTGAGAGGTATGATTATGCATACAGCTTACCACCACTCCCAGAATTTGAACTATGGCTGTGTCTGCTAAAAATACAACAATTTTAAGTGTCAGTAGAGTGCTCTATTTTGATATTGTGTTTATCTTTTCAGTGTTTTCTGTCTAAGTCTCTCTTGGTTGTACAGTATGATCTTGTACTTACAACAGTCTTATACAGACATTCATAGACATTTTATTTTTATGTAGCACAGTGTGGGTAACAGTGGGTAGCACAACATTAATATTCAGAGAATGCAACAATAATTGCCATGCAATACCAGACTAAATACAACCAGTCCAGGATTTAGAGATTTATTGCTAAGCAGTTACAGTTTTATTTAAATATGACATATGTGGGACTATTACTGTCATATTGTCTGGTTTATTCAGTACTACCCATACACAGTTTTTATACTGCCAGGTGACTTTCTACTATTTTATATTTATTTGGTATGACTACTACAAGCAGGATTGCTATGCACCAGCCTCGCGATGCAGCCTTTGCATCCTACTAGCATGGGCTTCCTGATTCACAGCCCACTCAGCTGCAGCTGTAAGGGAAATAGAGAAATATTTAGGCATACCTATCCATCATATACACAAGCTGGACATTAATAAACAGTTATTAGTATGAGTACTTACACACTGCTGGGATATCACCCCTCTGCTTTGCTTCTTGGACCCACTCTCAAGAGCTCCCTCTTTCTCCGCAAGTCGGCATAGTGGTGCCAGACCTGCTCACCAGTCCGAGGGATACCAGTTGCACTGGTGAGATCATAGGCAAGACAGTCCCAGACTTCTGCTTTATATTGGGAGCCTTGGAACTGGCCCTGCAGCAGTCTCTCATCATGGTTATGTACCAGGAGTCCTAACATGACCTTGGACTCCTGTATGCCCCAGCACTGTGCACGGAAGTGCATGCCCTCACCAACTCCTGCCATATTGCCTACAGTGGGAAGCTGCAACCAGTTATGAGCTGTATTTCCACCTGTGGGGTTTAAATAAAGTCAATGTCCTGCCTTTTGTCGTTATTGGATGGTTTTGAATATGCTGAGCTAAGCTAAGCTACAGGCAAACCTGCTTAGCTAAGGTTGGCAGTGCTTAAAGGGACAGGTTCAGCACTGCTTACAATGGGCAAATCCACTTAACTGGGCTATCCATTGCTTAGCAGTCATATTTATACAATGTTTACACTTGGTAAGCAGAGCTGTGCAATGCTTTACTTATTTTTCATTTTATAGCCTATCTGCTGTATGGCATTGATTCATCATTCATTACATACTATACATTTTTTTACTGTCCCTGACATCCCCCAATGTACTTTCATTACATTTATTCATATGTGACTATACTGTATGGGGCACTTGTGTTTATATGGGGGTTTCACAACTTTATTAAACTGACACCTCACATCTAAACCTAATGCAGTACTCCGGTTAACAAATATATGTTATTTAGTAGCTAATAATAAAAAAAAAAAAATTTATGTACTGCTTTCACATTTAAAATTCAAATTGGTTACAGTGGAGACCGAACCCGAAATGGCTGTTTGCCAAGTGTACTCTCTAACCACTACACTATTACAGTACTGCTTGCATTGGATGTCTCTTGCTATTTAACTTCTTGCGCTATTTAAGCTGGACTAAGCGCAGCTAAGCAACTGGAACACCCATGCAGCTACACTTAAACTTTATCGCATTTATAAAAAAAAAAATATTTGTTTTGTTATTTTATTTGTACCCTTCAGAATATCCCTCCTAATGCTGAACCTGTTATTCTAGAAACTTTCTGCTTTGTGGGACAATTGTCCCTATTGGCTTTGTCTACATTCCTTACTCTGACGGGTTGATAGGTGTGCGCTATGTGCTTATGCTACCTGTGTTATCCTAAAAACCTTTAGATTGGTAGGGACGATTGTCCCTTATGGCTTTGACCAAATTTGTTATCCTGATGGGCTGGGGGTGTTACAAGCATTCTCGCTCATTTTGAATTGCTGAAAGGCAATTCTGGAGTAGAGGGGGCATGTGTATTGTGAGAGATCTTCTCTCAGACACACCCCCTGTGCTCGTACACCAAACCGTGTCCGTTTTAGAGCATGGCAGTGAGCCTTCATAAATATTGCATGGCACGCTGAACAGGAACGGTCCGTGCCATGCAGGAATAACTTATTCCTGCACGGCTGCTTGCTGAATCCCAGGGCATGTCTTAATGTTTTTCTTTTCTATGTTCAGCTGGGTTCCAAACAGAGTTAAAATAATCTGTATATATCCCAGACTGAAAGGATAATCCATTTACCACAGATATTTCAAATGTGAATTCTATCAATAGGACAGTCAAGTAACTTTGTGTATTTTGCAAAATTTCATGTACTTCTTTATTGATGCTTTTTCTTTTGCAGATTTAATCCAAAGTGTTAAATGTATGATGCAAATATGCAACTGAATATTTTTTTTTCTTTCATTAAAAATTGGATTTTTTTCAAGACAGAGTGGGAGTGAAGTGTAAAGCAAAGCTACTCAATGCCAATTTAATAATCAGACTATGCCATAATGCACTGTAAATCATGACCTATTGTCAGCTGGGTGTGAAAAGTGGAAGTGTTAACAATGGATATTCTGAGCTGCCATATTCTTTGTAATAAAGTTGCATATTTGCTTACAATAATACTGAGATGATCCATGAAGAAACTGGTGTATATTGTGTACTGATTTTTCACATTAAGTAAGTTGGGTGCTGGGTGTTGGGGAGTGAAGATAAACAAGGGGGAGAACAGGGGGTGTGGCCTGCAAAAAGGCCTCTTTTTGAATAATCTTCAGTTTAGCACTTTTCAACCATTTTAGATAAATCAACTTGGACATTCAACTGAGTATCATATAATCACAAACATACACACACACAGACACACACACATACACTACACTTTTCAGTTTTTTATTATATTTGACATGTTTGTGGGTGGGTGGGGAGGTTAGCAATGTGCATATAGCTTTAAATATGCTAATACTCAGCTAGAGGGAAGTGCATGTGTTGTGATAAATATTCCTTCTAGAAGGCAGTCTTAATACATAACTCATGGAGAGTTAAAGATAACTAAAGGCTAACACATAGTGTTTGTGCTGATATAGAGCATTATGACACATATTACTATGTTTGTGTATGTGTGTGTGTGTATATATATATATGTATATATATATATATATATATATATATATATATATATATATATATATATATATATATATATATATATATATATATATATATATATATGTCAAAGGAAAAAACTTCAAAGACCAATACACGTAAGGTTCAGTTAAGGCACATTTAATAACTTGCTGCAAGGAGACAAAAACATGCAAATACAGGATTTTGCCTAACTACTAACAGGAAGTATGCTCATTCTTACACTGTTTTACAACACATGGCCTTCTAAGGCTGACGTAATCAAACACAACTTTCAGTATTGTTCTACAGCAGATGTTACTCAGATTTTCTGCTGACATGACTAGATTTGTGAGAAACTTTTTGAGAAAAACAACCTGGCCTTGGTGGGCACCAATCCGTTTACAGGCTTCTATTGTACAGTGTTACATTTCAAGGTACTTTTTTAACTCAGATACAAGCAAATGCTGATTGCAGTTCATATTTTCAAGCAGGCTTTGTTCTAATTATCTATAGCTTCTACAGCTGTGTATTTTCTCACAGCACAAGCGGAACTTCTTGTCTAAGTTTCATACAAGTAGTATCGTTCTATTCATTATTTTCCTAACATAAGCAGGAATCATCTGCTTCTCAGTAAATTTCCAAGGCACAAGCAAGATTTTAGCTAACAATACAAGGTCAGAAAGCATCTGCAGTTTGTACAGATTTATGCAGTATGAAATAGAATACATGTGTTAACTCTTTTCAAGGTCTAAATGCACTAAGCATATTACTAATACACACATTAATACATATTTTTCTGACATTTCCCCCCTGTTAATACTTTTATTCTACTTTCAAAATAAGCATAAACAGTTTGTTTTCTTCTCCTAATCTCTTCCCACTCAGGATCTGCAGTTAAGAGAGTCATTCAGTTTAAACTTATGAAAGCATTTTCAATCTTTTAACAGTTCTTCAAACTCAGTACTTTGATATAAGGTTTCAGAAACTGACATGTCTATAAAGTCTTTTATCAGTCTTTTCATGCAGGGGATGCCACAACAAACACATACTCCCAGTAGGAGCATTCCTACACAAATGGCAATCAGGATGTTCATTAGGATGGTACCCCACCCCCCAAACCATTTCTGGAAAAAGTTCGTCAGTGGGTTTGGGCCTGGTTTGGTCATGGCCGACACTTGCTGAATTACCTCAAGATGATTGTCTATCTCGTGTTTATGGTCAGGAATATACAAACAGCATTCTTCTTGGATTAAAGCGCAAGTACCACCTCTTGCCGCTAGGGTGAAGTCGAGAGCCATGCGGTTTTGAAGTACTACAGTTCTCATAGCATTCAGTTCATCAGTCACCAATTCAAGAGCGGAAAAAGTTGCATTGCTCATTACTTCGAGAAGTTTCGACAGTTTTCTCAACTCCCAGATCGATTTCACTGCACCATATGCTGGTAATATGCCTGCCCATGATATAATGCTATCACTCAAGTCCATATGTGTCAGTCCTTTGCCTATAGAATGATGGTCTTTCCAACGTGCATCGATTTGTCCCACTGGATTTACAGGTTTCTTGATGACCTCTCGGACATTTTGAATTTTTCCTCGAGGCAAAACTGCAGTATGTCGTATAGCCGGAACCAGGTAACCCAAAAAACAACTGCCGGACCAATTCTCAGGTAACCATTTGTATGCCTTTCTGCCACACACAAAATAACAATCCTCTACTTTAGTAGTAACCTTGCTATGAATATACACTCACCCTGCATGAAACATTTTTCTATCAGTTATAGACAGTTGTTTATAAAGAACAAAATTATGTTTTACTTCATCAATTGTTTTGTGCATCAATCCAAGAAATGAATCATAATTTGTATTACAATAAAAATCTACATTATTACCTTTAGTGTAACATTTATACAAAACAGTCACATTGCAATTGCTCCAACCCACCTGAACAGTATCATTTTTATAAAAACACACAGTTCCCTTTTGTGGAAAAGACAAGTGCAATGCTATTTTATCTTGTCATGTAATGGTTGAGGTATCATAAATCAAGTTCTCCCAGGTCTCATTGACCCCTAGGGGGACTGTAGTCATTAATAACCCCCCCGTATACTGTCGGCAAAGCTGTGCAAATCCAGCAATTCGAAACATTAAAAGTCTCAGCATACGCATATTTAATTGCCTGGTAAGTGTTAAAGTTTGGATGCCAGTTTATGAGTAACGCTTCACATTTATTCAGTTCAGTCTGTGTGGCTGGGAAAAGAAAAGGCCACAACAAAAAGATTATTGTCACTAGTACAGTTAACAGGATGATTATGCAATACTTCTGAGGAAAGGGTTGTTCTGCATTCCTGTTTCTTCTGGACTCTATCATTTTTACTCTTGGCATGTGACAAGATTTTTGTCCAGTTCAAAGTTTTTGACTAATTTACAGTGCGTCAGGTGGACCCAGGAGGCGCGCTCTGCAATTTTGACTGCAGTGGGTGTCGACAGAAGCACTTGATATGGACCTTCCCACTTTGGTGTCGCCCAGTTCTTTTTCTTTACTGTCTTTACCCAAATCCAGGTACCAGGGGACACTGCCACTTCTAATGGTCTGGTTCATTCTTTATCTGAAACAGAATTTGACTGCAACAAATGTTTAGAATTTGACAAGTTTTGCATATACTCAGCTAGTGTACTGTCAGCTTCCTGGTCTGCGGGCATGGGAGATTTCCACTGAGGTATATAATAAGCCCTTCCAAATAATTTTTCAAAAGGAGTCAATCCTTTTGCATTCGGAATAGTTCTCATGCTCAACAGTGCCAGGGGCAGACAGTACACCCAATTTCTCTGTGTTTCTACTATTAACTTCCTTAGCTTATTCTTTAAAATCCCATTATGCCTCTCTACTAGCCCTGCAGATTGTGGGTGATACACACAATGATTTGTTAAAGAAATTCCAAAATGTCTACTTAACTGTTGTATGGTCTGGTTTACGAAGTGTGTGCCGTTGTCACTGTAGATCCTTTCTGGAATGCCGAATCTAGGGATGATTTCTTTAACAAGAACTTTGGCCACAGTTGCCGCGTCTGGATTTTTAGTCGGAAAGGCTTCCACCCATCTGGAAAACATATCTACAATGACAAGACAATACTTCTTATTTTCACATTTATTCAACTCTATAAAATCCATACAAATAGTATGAAACGGATACGGTGGTGTAGGGAAACTCCCTTGCTTGGACTTTAATGCCCCTTGTGCATGATGTTTATTACAAATGTGGCACATCGAGCAGAACTTTTTAGAGTAGTTTGAGAATCCATATGTCGTGAACACTTGGTTCACCAGCTGTACCATCCTCCCTGTTGAGACATGGCACTGCCCATGGCACAGCAAAGCTGCATATCTAAACAAATTAGACAGCAATATTGGTTTCCCTTCTTTAGAGATGTACAGCCCCTTTTCGAGAATTGCTCCTCGTTTTACCCATCTTTGTTTTTCAGCTTGCATAGTAAGTGTCTGCATTGTCTTTAACATTTCTAAGTCTAAAATCTCAGAGGGGTGTAATTCCTCATTCAAAAGAAATACTTCTGAAGATGCCTGTTTTGCAGCTGTATCAGCTCTCGCATTACCTTTTGAAATCCTGATCTGTTGCTTGGTATGAGCTGTGCATTTACAAATAGCTCCTTTCTGAGGTAACTGAATAGATTCTAAAAGATCTAAAATAAACTGTGCATGATTGATTGGTTTGCCAATAGATGTTATCATTCCTCGATTTTTCCACTGTTGCGCAAAAACATGTACAGTAGAAAAAGTGTACTGGCTGTCAGTAAAAATGTTCACACATTTACCCTTTGCTAAGGTACATGCCCGTGTCAAGGTAATCAATTTTGCTGCCTATGCAGATAAATTGTGTGGTAAAGATTTTGCTTCTATAATGTCAGTATCCAAAACTACTGCATATCCTACTAGGTTCTGTCCTGCAGGACCCCTTTTGCACGAGCCATCCACATAGTATATCACCTCGGCATCATCCAAGGGGACATCCGTGAGATCTTTTCTAGGCAGTATCTTTTGCTCAATCACCTGCAGGCAGCTGTGTGATGTACCATCTGCAGGGGTTGGGAGCAAGGTAGAAGGGTTCAAAGTCGTGCATCGCTCAATTGTCATATGAGGTTGGCTCAACAATATAGTCATACAGGAAAAATTCCTAGCAGGGGAATGATATGCTACCTTCTCTTGCAATAAAATAATCGCGACTGCATGAGGCACTCTCAATGTGAGAGGGTGGAACAAAACTACTGAGGCTGAAGCCTGTACTGCCATTGCAACTGCAAGTACTGCTTGTACACAGTGAGGTAAAGACTGTGCCACCGGGTCCAGTTGTGATGAATAATAAGTGATAGGGCGTTGCTTATCCCCATGCTGCTGTGTTAACACTGATGTCATATAACCTTGCTTACAATCTACAGTTTGGAAAAAACATTTATGATAGTTTGGTAAACCTAAAACTAATGAGGACGCTATTAACTGTTTCAGTTTGCAGAAAGCAAATTCTGCTTCTGGTGTCCATTGTAACAAATCCTGTGCTGCCATAGGCTTCTAATAAATCAGGTTAGTCAGCGGTGCAGATTCCAAGGCATAGTTTGGAATCCAACTCCGACAAAAATTAGTCGTACCCAGGAAGGACATAATTTCCTTCTTGGTAGTGGGTTTTAGTGCTTGCAAAATTGCTACTTTTCTGTCCTCATCTAATGTCCTACCTTCCTTGGATATTACATATCCTAGGTATTTAACTTGTTTTTCCCAAAGCTGCAGTTTATTTTTGTTTACTTTATGTCCTTCAGTGGCTAAAAATTGTAATAGCGCTATGGTATCTTCTTTACAATCTTGCTGGGTGAGGGCCGCCAGCAGGATATCATCAAAATAAAGTAAAATCTGGCTACCTCTTGGTGGGGTGAATCCCGCCAAGTTGCTTGCCATTTCTTGTGAGAATATTGTTGGACTTTCACAATACCCCTGTGGTAGTCACGTATATGTATACCTTTTCCCCTGAAATGTGAATGCAAACCAATACTGGCTGTCAGGGTGTATCGGTATCAAAAAGAATGCATTGCTGATATCTACCAGAGAAAAATATTTCTGTTGAGGTTTTAAATCATTCAACAGGGTGTGTGGGTCTGGCACCGTAGGTGCCCTTGGTATTACTGCATCATTTACAGCTTGTAAATCTTGGACCATACGCCACTCTCCATTCGCTTTCTTGACAGGAAATAAGGGTGTGTTACATGGTGAATCAGGAGATTCCACCAGCACCCCTTTCTTAAGTAAAGCTGCTATAATAGGTTTGATTCCCACCTCTGCATCTTTTCTTAAGGGATACTGTCTTTTTTGTGGTCTAAATGCTGACTTTGGCGTAATAGTAACTGGTCCCGCTGTACGAATAAGTCCTACATCTGACTTTCCTGTTGACCAAAGAATTTCTGGTATATTCTGTAAGGCATTCTCTTCCTCCTTCAACAGGAGTGCTAATCAGCTATCCTTGCTAGATTGCAAGTGTACAGCTGGGTGGGTTTGAGTTATCCAATTCAACTTCTGCATTTGTATTCCCTGTTCTGACAGTTCTAACTCTGTCTGTTTCTCCCATCTCGTGACTTTTTCTCCAAAGTCTACCCATTTCACATTCTTGTCCTTAGTTAAGCTAACATGTGGTAATCGATTAGATTTATAAAGTGCAAAGAACTCCTGGGGCAATGAACAGCTGACTACACTGTTCCCTTCTGGGTCCCAGTACAGATTACATAATATCAATCTGTTTGCACGATTTCTAAACAATTCTTGCTCATATTCCTTATCAGGTCCTGGTGTATTACAATAATACAGAGTACAGTGCAACAGATGTTGTTTATCAATGTCAAGGGAGGGGAACTTGCTGATGGCTACGTTCATCAACTCTTCAGTCACTGCCCCTGGACCAGTCGTACCCAAGTCCTGGCTGTACCAATAAAACATTTCACCCTCCAATTGCACTGCAAAGGTATCAATTTGTCACTGTGCTTCCATACCCTGCATAGTCGGACCTACTGCTATACCAAATAGCTGCATAAGGTCTCTGCCCAAGAGGTTTACTGGGCATTTTGTAGAAACAACAATTTTGTTTTTCTGGGTCAATCCTGAAACAGGATCAGTTATTGCGATGTTATGGGAGAGGGGCTCCCGATACAGCTGTCCATTAGCTGCTTTCACTAATATGTAATCTGTTGACTCTGAGTTCTCTTGCAGTTTGGAGGGATGTATCAGGGTCCGTGATGCCCTTGAGTCACACAAGAATCTGACTTCCCTCCCTTCTACCAGGAATGTAACTTCTGGTTTCGTGTCTGCTAAATAGAGCTCTAAGCTCAATAAAGCCAAATCCAATATTTCATTTTCTTCACTATCCGTGACTTCCTGCACTTCCTCTATTTCTTCTATCACATTCTCTACTCCCTTTATCACATTCTCACTTGTCCTTTCTCTGCTATCCCCTTCTAGTGATTCCTGACTATCATATAGTCTGTCCTCACCCTCCTTGTCCTCCATGGTTGCTTTCTTGTTTTTCTTGCAATCCCTTGCCAAGTGTCCCTTTTTTCCGCATTTAAAACATTCACCCCTTTTCTTTCGCCCTTCAAAGTCCTCTGATCGCTGATCAGATTGTTTGTTTCCCTGGGCATTTCTCTTGCCCCTTTTCCCGGACTGTACTACATAAACTTCTGCTCCATCTTCTACAGAAAGTACTTGGGCTTTCTTTTTCTTTTTGCTATTAAAATGCCTTTCGGCATGCCTAGCATATTCAAGTAATGACTGCAACCTACTTGTATGATGATCTACCATGTGCTTTGTAATAAAGCTGCTTATGGGTGCAATACTGCCTTTCAAAAATGCATTCTTTAACTGCTGCTGATATGGGGAATCATGTGTCTGATCTTCAGGAACCTGCATTCCATAGTGGTTATTAAAACATTCTAATAGTCTGGCATAATATCTGTCAACAGTCTCGCCTTCTTGTTGGATGCATTGATTAATGCAAGTCCAGTCTGCCCTAGGCTTCCATTTCTCAGAGATTCAGTCTGTAAGACCTTTCACTCTGTTGTCTAATTCTGCGCTGCTATGTGGGAGGGGCCTGAGCGCAGCATCACGGGGATTCCAGTCACCACTAATCATGTGCCAATCTGGTCCCACAATTTGTCTGACTACTTTTTCTACCTCTTCTCCGTTTAAATTATAACTTAGCCTCATTCCTTGCAAATCTTCTAAAAACTTTCTAAAATTAACTTTTGGATGGGGAATTCCCTCAGTGGCTTTCCGGATGTCTCCCGGAGTCCAGTGTCTCTACACTAGAAAAGTTGAGTCCTGACCTTCTTGTCCTGCCTGAGGATTAGGCACTTCTATAAGTGGGCATATTTCTTCTTCACTCACAGATCGTGAATTCCTACCCATTTGATATAACTCAATTTCCCCTTTTGAGTTTCCTGCCTGTGTTCGAGACCTGGTCTCGACGGGATCTCTAATAAACGGTTTTGCTTTTGTAGTGTCTCTACTTACGGTAACAGGAGGATATCGTGGGGGTGGACTAACTTGTTCACTTGCCTCATATTCTGGTAAGGGAGGCGGAGGGGCCGATGCTATTACTAAGTTATTATCCTCCTTATCTAAAAACATTGCTTTTGAAATATTACTCTTTTGTTCCCTTCAGTTTACTTCCTCAATCCACCTGTGTGCCTGAGGAATTCCTAATTGATGTTGCTTTTTTACCCGACCTTTAGAATTGGTTTTAAGCTGTTTGACAAGTTTGACAAGCGAGGATTTTTCTAGTTTACCATCAAATTCATACTTATTAACCCATTTTGAGTAGTATTTAATATTATCAGCACGCTGTGACTGCATGTATTTCGCGTCTTCGGTTAACGGCAGATTTTGGGGTCTTTTTGTACAATTATTACCCATTTTGCTCTACCTTTTTAATTGTTACATAACGCCTTATTTTTTAATGTGGTACCACGGATTTTGTTATAGTCTCTTCAGAATGACTGCCTACCTGCTCTGTTTCCCTGATCTATGACAAGACAGTAATCTTTTTGTCCCTGACTTGTATAAACAAAGTCTTAACAATATAAATACAAATCTAGTCCCTGATCTAAAACAGAAAAAAAGGTAGATTCACCTTACCTGAGCCTTCATGATTGATCACCTGGTTCGAGTAAACTCGTCCTTCAGTTGCAGATCAGAAAGTGGCTGGCCTCTTTTGTACGACAATTCAGTCGGAGGGCTTTTCAACTAAGAAGAACCGATGTGGTTTCTTCCCCGTATGGTTTCAAGCCACCTGGCCTGTCTGATCCAAGGCGAAGTGAGGGTTTCCGGTCCAAAGGACCAATCTGTCAAAGGAAAAAACTTCAAAGACCAATACACGTAAGGTTCAGTTAAGGCACATTTAATAACTTGCTGCAAGGAGACAAAAACATGCAAATACAGGATTTTGCCTAATTACTAACAGGAAGTATGCTCATTCTTATACTGTTTTACAAGACATGGCCTTCTAAGGCTGACGTAATCAAACACAGCTTTCAGTATTGTTCTACAGCAGATGCTACTCAGATTTTTTGCTGACATGACTAGATTTGTGAGAAACTTTTTGAGAAAAACAACCTGGCCTTGGTGGGCACCAATCCATTTAGAGGCTTCTATTGTACAGTGTTACATTTCAAGGTACTTTTTTAACTCAGATACAAGCAAATGCTGATTGCAGTTCATATTTTCAAGCAGGCTTTGTTCTAATTATCTATAGCTTCTACAGCTGTGTATTTTCTTACAGCACAAGCGGAACTTCTTGTCTAAGTTTCATACAAGTAGTATTGTTCTATTCATTATTTTCCTAACATAAGCAGGAATAATCTGCTTCTCAGTAAATTTCCAAGGCACAAGAAAGATTTTAGCTAACAATACAAGGTCAGAAAGCATCTGCAGTTTGTACAGATTTATGCAGTATGAAATAGAATAAATGTGTTAACTCTTTTCAAGCTCTAAATGCACTAAGCATATTACTAATACACACATTAATACATATTTTTCTGACAATATATATATATATATATATATATATATATATATATATATATATATATATATGTACATCAATAATATATATATATATCAATAATATATATATATATGTATATATATATATATATATTTTTATATATATATATATATATATATATATATATATATATATATATATATATATATATATATATCTATATATGGGATCCATACAGATGCTCCACTGCATCTTTCACCGAATCCCTATTTGGTGAGCATACTTGCTCGAAAGTGCCTTTCACTGAAGCAGCGCTTTCACATAAGTATGTTTGTTGTTTCTGTCATATTAAGGTGCGTTAAGGGAAAATTCCCTTTTCCCCACTGTAGTGTAACCTTGCAGTGAGAATTTTAAAGTGGGGGTGCAGGGGCTTGCCCCCTGCATTCAAGTAGATTTTGTGTTTTATTTTTTTTTTTTTAACATACTTTAACAAATGCGCTTTTTCGATGAAAGCACTTTCTTTAAAGTGTGTTCTGTGGTAATGGATTTGGGCTTTTGATCTTTCGATCAAAAATCCTAGATCTATATATATATATCTATATATATATATATATATATATATATATATATAGATATAGATATATATATATATATATATATATATATATATATATATAGATATATATAGATATGTAGATATATACATGCATACACACACATATATACATATACAATAGGTGTGTGTGCGCGCGCGCGCGTGTGTGTGTGTGTGTCTGTGCGCACGTATATAGATATATATATATATATATATATATATATATATATATATATCTATAGATATTGATAGATAGATATATTTGTGGATCTACTTCAGTTTATTGAAGTTTCAAAACTTCAAAACTTCTATGGCTGAGACCATATGATCAAAGTTTTGAAACTTCAAAAGCAAGATAAAAAGTACTAAAATTAAATAAAACATGTTGGGGGAATTCAAAAAAACCTACACAGATTAATTTTCCATATAGTCATAGTGGCATGGAGCTAACATGGAAGTAAGCAGCCATGCAATCCAGTAAACAAAGCTGAGATGCATGAATGAGGAAGCCAATACGGAAGTGTCATTCATCTCATAAGCAGGTGAACTGCATACAAATGAGGGTGCAGAATGATATAGCAAGCAGAGAGGCAGTTGTGCAGATCTATGATGGTGTCAGAAGTGTACATGGAAAATCTCAGTGCACATGAAAAGAAAAAGTGAACAGGGGCAGTAAAAGCCCTGGTAGAAGATCAGAAATAACAAAACAGACACAGGCATGTGCAAAACTATGCCCTGTGTGTCCAAAAAGTAATGCAAAGTAACGTAATTTAAATATTTCTGTTTAATACATATATTACGTTTGCACAACATGCAGCAGTGCGCAAACATGCTGTTATGAAAAAAAAATATTGAAAAGTGTAAAAACAGAAAATAATAAATATGTGAGAATAATCCCTGTCCAAGACATGGTGTATTTAGAGGATCTGCCTGCCCCTCCTGCTCAGCCCCCAACACAGCCATGGCTCATGGGCTTCCAATTTCCAAACATCCCTCCCTGTCCAAGACATTGCATGGAGTATGTACAATGGTTGATTTCTGTGGTTGCTAAGGAGGCAGGCCTGGTATAGTTTAGTATCCATTTTGTGTGCAAGGATCTGTATGCAAATGGGATGGGGTTACTGAATAGCAAACATGGGTTCCCGTGTCCCCAGACAAAATCAATGTAGCCCCAGAACCATGTTGGTGTCCACAGGAGCACAAGCCAGCATCAAAAGGTTGTTTGTCACTATCCGTTTAAGCACATTGAATCTCAGCAGTGCCTTTTTGTGTGGGGTGCCTCTCAACTAAGCTAGGAGGTGTGTCCAGTGCTGCTAAGCTTTGTTTAGCTTCAGGGCACATGTTTTAACTGGTTTGAGATATGCTGAGCATGCCCATGCATAGGGGTGTGTCTATTAACTGCTGAGCATTGTTTATACCTATGGCGCATGTTTGAGCACCACTCCACAGTGCTTAGCAAGGAAGGCTGTCAAAAATAGAAAAAAAAATGGCTGAGAAAGCTAATCATATATAAATTACTGATGATCCCTGTTCCACTTACACAGGCCATTCCAAACCCTCAGTGATGTACTTGGCAGGTGCAATGCATCATTGTTAGTCAATCACACAGGCTGCATCTGCAGAGAAGCACTATAAAGTATGCAAATGCAATCTGATTTTTCCCCCGTACTCTGCACCATTGGAGTACAGACCTTGGGAATTTTAACTGGGAGAATGCTAGTGGCTGCTGCAGCTATGCTACATCTGTATGTGCTAGATACTGAAGTAAGTGGTGATGCTGCTGCTGACAATAGGCCTACACTAAGAAGGAGAAGAGTGTTCAGGCCAAGGGTAACCTTCCTGGAGCTCCATGATCTGGAGATTGTAGATCACTACAACGTGGACAGAGACAAACTACAAGAACTCACTGAGCTCTGCCACCCTCACATCAGACCCAGAGCCAACAGAGGGGAACCCATCCCAGTGGAAACAAAGTTATGTATAGCCCTTAGAATACTAGCTACAGGTACTTTCCAAAGACCACCTGGGGACATGATGGTGGGTCTCAAAGGCACCAGCATCCAAAGTACACATTCAATTCCTGGATGCCATGTGACCACATGCCAGTAAGCACATTTATTTACCCAGCACCCCTGAGGAGAGGGATAGCTGTATACATCTCTTCTACCATGTGCCACACTACCTAGACGTACTGGGTACCATAGAGTGCACTCATATACACATCAAAGCACCACCTGGTGAGGAGGGTAGAGTCTATGTCGACTGCAAGGGGTATCACTCCATCAACTGTCAGGTTTGTGCAATGCCCAGGGCTTTATCATAAATGTGTGTGCTGGCAGCCCTGGCAGTTATCATGACTTCCATGTCTGGCATGCATCACAGCTGTACCAGATGTTTGCTAGGGTAGATATCCCATATGGCCATCTACTGGGGGATGCTGTCTATGCACTGGAACCATGGATGATGACACCCATCAGAAATGCACCCACACCCACATAATGAGGCACAACCACAGACTAGGAACATCATAGAACATGTGTCTGGGCTGCTCAAGTCACAGTTCTAGTGCCTCAATATATCTGATGGAGCCCTGCAGTACTATCCAGCCACATGTGCACAGATATTCACAGTATGTGCCATACTACACAATATGATTCTGTAGAAACAGCTGCAGCAGGATCATCACAGGAAAGCAACACACAGCCCCCCACCAGTGCCTAGGTCCCCACAGCCACAACCACAGAGGGACACAGAGGAGGAATCCCCTGAGGCTATCCCTGTAGGCAGATATAGACGTGCCCTCTATGCCCTGGCCTTGGCATAGAGGCAATGCATAGCACATGCACTGACAACCTAAGGACCTAGGGACTGACACCTTAGTCCATCTTGCATACATAATATAAAGGATGCCAGCCACACCACACAACCTGTACCTTCCCATGTATTGGCTGTGTACTGCGTGCATCAGACAGAGTCAGCCATGAAATATAGGTTTTTCAACCACTGTGCTCACAAGGTAAGTCACCCTCCTTTATAACAAATGTATGGGGTACTAGACTATGGTAGCATATGTATGGACTTGCTGCATGCAAGCAAGGGAATAGATTGGGCTGCTGGACTACTTGTAGAGAAGTCACAGCTATGTGGGACAGCAGTTACTCTGTTCAATACTGAGTGCCCCACATGCCAGAAAAACCCACAGCAGTAAGGAAGGGAAATGCCAAACAGTGGGGTCATAGGTCAGATGCATGACTGTCAATGCCAGAGTCCCCTACCCCCAACACATCACTGTTCCCATACAACTGCAGCAAATGTTTATGTTTATAAGGATATTTTAGCAGACCATACAATCCCTGGGTTCTCACAAAGAACCTGACCACGTGTTCTATTGTCCACAAAAAGCAGGGGTCACAGCAAGGGTCACAGTGTATTTCTGCTGTTAATAGTGTGAGGACTTAAGCCCCACTTTCTGGTGCCTGGTGTGGCTCACTGGGCTAAGTACATTACCATGGTTGATGATGTTGATGATTCATAGCTGGCTGCACCTACAACTTTTGCATATGAGGTACTCGTATGGTAGGAGTCACACACACTGACAATATGCCACAATCTGTTATGGCAAGAAAGTTGGACAAAGCCAGAGGCAGTGGGGGACAGAGTACCAAATGTACAAACCTTCCAGGTCGCTTAGTAGGTGGCTAGTATAACAGCAGGTTGCAATAGGACAGATAAGCAGCAGGATGTAAAGACCATCACATAACTGTGTCAGTACTTGCAACAATTCAGTGGGCTCCATGTAGCAGTATATTACCAGAAAAACACAACTGTATGAGAAACAGAGCAGGAATTTGGGGTGGAATGCTGCACATCCTGTAGAAACATGTAGAGTAAGAGATATGTACACTGTCACCCTGTGTGCGCTGTTACAACATGTACCCCAGTCACATCATACCTAAAACCACTTAGAGAAGGAAATCTGGACAAAGTAATAAATAGTACTGGGACAAAGGCCCACATATAAGGAGAAGGATGAACTACTAGCCAGACAAATGTAGAAAGTGTAGATACATTATCATTGGTTCCTTGACATATATGGAGTGAGTGACTGAAATGTCAGTTTGGATTTCCTAATGTCAATCTATAATGCTTTGCCAGTAATGTACCAGACAATCACAATGCTATGTACAATGTAACATACATATGATGGAAAACTCTGTATATTCTATTACAATTTGTACAGTTGATAGGTATGAGACATATATTATGGTCGGCACATGGCCGGGGAATGCCTTGGACAAAATATAATGGAGGTGCTGGACTGCTGAAGCAGGTGCAGCAGCCAACTGGCTGCAGCACACAAAATCCCGGACTGGAGTACATGTTGGTTTGGCCTGGAGTCACCTTGTAAGTACTGATAGTCAAACTGGGCATGCTCCTACACTTAGCTAACTTGAGCCCATGTCTGATGCCTCATCTGCCTAAAGAACTGATATGTGAAAAGATGTCTTGCGCATGCAGACAGCTATGCATATGTATCTGTCTCTCCCTATCTCCCTCACACATGATTACTCTATCTATCAGTATGTGGCACACGTGTAGATATATACACACACACACACACACATATATATATATATATATATATATATATATATATATATATATAGATAGATATATATATATATAGATATATGTCAATATAGATGTAACATATATAATTATATATATATATATATATATATATATATATATATATATATATATATATATAGTATTATATGTCTACATATATTATCTATATATATATATATATATATATATATATATATATATATATATATATAGAGGCCTACATAAATGTGTAGAGTGATGTCGACCCTCCACATATTATGTCTGTAACACAGTCACATAACACATACTCACAGCTACAGTTACATCTCTGATATATATATATATATATATATATATATATATATATATATATATATATATATATATATATATATATGTGTGTGTGTGTGTGGGTGTGTGTATGTATGAATGCCACACGTACACACAGAATGCTGTGGTTATTGGCACCTACACACACACAGCAGTTGTCTGATAGTAACAGGCAAAGACTGCATCACTACAGAATCCACTCAACCACAGAACCCTGTGCCTGTGGAATGCCACCCTGTAGACAGACAATGGTGAGCAGGTGATGTAATATCCAATGTCTTCAATGCAGGACTTGGACAAGCCATACTGTCACTGGCCACTTGTCCACCTAGCAAGTGTAACTGGCCACACATGGCAAAACTGGTACTTGTACACACATAGCAGGGGTATTAACAGGTACCCCACTGCTAGGACACTAGGTACACTAATAGCATAAAACAGGTCGGCTCTATAGACCACACATGCTGTGTAATACAAAGCCACTTTGCATGGTCCCTAAGTACCATGGTTGCAGCCACATGTACAACAGATATAACTGGTGATGCATGCAATAAATACTTACGAGCTATGGTGTGTAATAGTAGGTAGGTATGGATTCTAAACTCACATCAGCCCCTTCTGTATGTTTGTGTATGTAGATATTTCCCTTACAGCAGTACAGACATGCCCATCTGGCTTATGTCTGTGCAATGGTTAATCATTTTATGGTCCTATGACTACCATCCTCCTGAACATTGGTGTCCCTGTCAACACCTGCTCATGCCATCTAACTTAACTGCACTCGCTGACAATTTCATAACACATAAGCTCCATGGTGCATGCGATAAATACATAGTGCTATAATGTGTGCTACTAGGTAGGTAGGGGTTCTAATCTCACAACAGGAAACTGTGTGTGTATACAAATATATCCTCTTGCAGCAGTATACACATGCCTGTATCACCTGTCTCTGTGCACTGGTTATACATTTTAAGGCCCTGTGAGTAACTGTCAACCTCCCCACTGGCCTCTTTTACAAGGTCTGCCAATGTCATCCACCTTAACAGCAGTGGCTGATAATCTCAGACCAGATACTTTCTGTGGTGCCTGCAATAACTACATAGTGCTATAGTGTATACTACTAGATCAATAGAGGTTATAATCTCATAACAAGAATCTGTGTGTGTGTGTGTGTGTGTGTGTGTGTGTGTGTGTGTGTGTGTGTGTGTGTGTGTGTGTGTGTGTGTGTGTGTGTGTGTGTGCAAATACATTCTCATGAAGCAGTACCCATATGGGTGTGCAATGATCATGCATTTTCTTGCCCTGTGACTATCTGCTGGCCCTAAATAGCCTACATTTACATAGGCATAAATGCTATCCCCCAACACCTACATTTTGTATGTACAGAACACCCAGGTGACACATATCAAGGGTAGCAGGCCTTGTCACAGGGTATGCGTGCATGATTACCTTGACTGCCCCCATTGTCTCTGACACACTGTTTTACACATGTGCACCCAGGTAATCACGCATGTATACAGCCATATCTTGCTGATGTCATACATCTGCTGTGCTGCTACGCCATCCTGTGCTGCTGTATTGATGCAAAGTGTCTATAGGTCAGCCACTCAGACCCCTGGAATAGAAACATACACAGTTATGAGAGACATCTGTCAGTCTGCAAAACTACCAGCAGTCTAACATCATGCAACAAACATACACAACCTTTGACGTGTACGCATGACACATGCCAGCATACAGCACCTGTCATGCCCATCACAGCTCACATGGCACAACACTACCACAACACAAAACTTACATGTAAAGTATTCTAGTCACTCTGTGCATCAGACACATATTTGCATGTCTCTGTATCGATGGCATGGATGGCAGGGATATGGCAGAGGTATCATCACATGCACAAGATGTGGTGTGGGGGCACCAGAGGCCTATGCTGTGCCAAAAAGTTGACAGCATGTTTGTGAGTCAGGAAGGGGTGCTGGTTAGGTGGGCCATGGAGAGGTGCCATGTGTTCCTGTTTGTGACCTGCATGTGACAGTGCTGTTTGAGTGTGTGCATGTACACAGTCAAGTCCAGTGCTAGTCCTACACGTGTGTATGTTGGACAGCTGTGGACCGTAAATGGCAGATTGGAGAGTTCAACATCTCTGGCCACAAAAACAATAACTGGTTCTGCCAGGAGTGGCACTGGCACCACCATGCCCAGGTCAGATGTAGTGCTAGTAGTTGACAGTGACAGCTGCCTACTGGGCCTGTGTCCCCCACGGGACCACCCAGGACCATGCGCCATGGCCTGCCATGTCATGATGTGGACAGCACACTTCCTTCTGTGTTGTTGGAGGTATGCCACTACAGGGGTGTGTGTGTGAGTGTGCATGGCAACGTGGACTCTCAGCAGATGGTGTTGCTGACCTATGTTCATGTGTCCAATGCCCTACTCCAACCAGATGTTCCAGCACAGACAATGTGCGGTGAACCACTGACAGTATCTGAGCCCACTGTCTGTCCACTATATCAGTGAAAAGATCCATGGTGTCACTAATGCGGTGGAAGCAGTAATGGATGTCAGACTGTGCTGTATCCATAATCCTGAGAATCCATCTAGTGTTGCATTCAGAATATGCCTGTGCCTCCATGATGGACCAAAATATGTAGCAGGTGACCCATGATGTTGCACCTCTGACAGGTGGTGGATGGGCAGCAAGTTCTCCTCCAAGCACCCCTGTCAATCTGCCTGTGTAGGACCTCGACAGCTGTCTGGCTATGGCCAGTATCTTCACTCACTGATGCCATAGTTGCCACACTGCTCTGTTCAATGTTGCCACACTCTGACTATCCTATATCTGTGACCACAAGAAACTGGGTATGTCTGGGCATACTGACTGTGTGCGGGACAATGGAGGAGGAAGTAGGATGTCAATTCATGGGACAGATTCAACCCTGAGCAATCCCACCTGTGCCTCGCTATGGCCGCCATCATCATCAGAGTGTGATGACACACTGACATCAGGTTGTGAGGGGGATAGGATCCAACCCCTATGTTCACCAGTGAGAAGGAAGCTAAGCTTTATTTAATCTTTATTACTGGAACTTCCCCTCTGGCTGCTGTGAGTTCTTCCTGGCCGTAGCATCTCTTCTTACAATCTTCATACCTTCTAACTCTGCTCTTGACTAAAGGACCATCCCTGAGTGAAGACTAAGGACAACAGGCAAATAACTCCAGCTTCCTCAATTAAGAAGTAAAGCTACTTGCTGTCCTATACCAGAGCCCTGTACCTTGGGAAGCAATAAACTTCATACCTTCTAACTCTGCTCTTGACTAAAGGACCATCCCTGAGTGAAGACTAAGGACAACAGGCAAATAACTCCAGCCTCCTCAATTAAGTAAAGCTACTTGCTGTCCTATACCAGAGCCCTGTACCTTGGGAAGCAATAAACTTCATACCTTCTAACTCTGCTCTTGACTAAAGGACCATCCCTGAGTGAAGACTAAGGACAACAGGCAAATAACTCCAGCCTCCTCAATTAAGAAGTAAAGCTACTTGCTGTCCTATACCAGAGCCCTGTACCTTGGGAAGCAATAAACTTCATACCTTCTAACTCTGCTCTTGACTAAAGGACCATCCCTGGGTGAAGACTAAGGACAACAGGCAAATAACTCCAGCCTCCTCAATTAAGAAGTAAAGCTACTTGCTATACTATACCAGAGCCCTGTACCTTGGGAAGCAATAAAACTCATACCTTCTAACTCTGCTCTTGACTAAAGGACCATCCTTGAGTGAAGACTAAGGACAACAGGCAAATAACTCCATGCTCCTCAATTAAGAACTTCATACCTTTTAACTCTGCTCTTGACTAAAGGACCATCCCTGAGTGAAGACTAAGGACAACAGGCAAATAACTCCAGCCTCCTCAATTAAGAAGTAAAGCTACTTGCTGTCTTATACCAGAGCCCTGTACCTTGGGAAGCAATACACTTCATACCTTCTAACTCTGCTCTTGACTAAAGGACCATCCCTGAGTGAAGACTAAGGACAACAAGCAAATAACTCCAGCCTCCTCAATTAAGAAGTAAAGCTACTTGCTGTCTTATACCAGAGCCCTGTACCTTGGGAAGCAATACACTTCATACCTTCTAACTCTGCTCTTGACTAAAGGACCATCCCTGAGTGAAGACTAAGGACAACAGGCAAATAACTCCAGCCTCCTCAATTAAGAAGTAAAGCTACTTGCTGTCCTATACCAGAGCCCTGTACCTTAGGAAGCAATAAAATACGTGTTTCCCCAACCAAGTAGTAAAACTGATACTTTCTCAATTTTTTTTGTTATTCTTCCTATATGTATTAAAAGTTCTGCTACCTAGCCAGGTTACCCAGCAGCCTTACCCCTTCCTAGCCCTGCATTACTCGTTATCTTGCCCTTGCTAACCCATTCTATAACTGTAAAGTGCCCCTTCCTCTCTTGATAAAATAGCCAACTCTGTTCTCAGTCTCTCCCTCACCCCTGAATAACTCCTACACTCTTCTCTTTTCCTTCCAGGCCAGCTCTCTCCACTAGTCCTGCCTTATATTCTCACCCTTCTCTGTCACCCTGCTACATCTCCCAAGTACAGCTCTGCTGTACAAGACTGCCTATATACCTCTTAGTCTACTTGCTGCACTCCTCAACTTCTGCCCTTTTGCTTCCCCTCTTCTTCACCACCTCAGATAATCTTAACCAACACTCACCCTTACTTCCAGTAAGGTGAATTGCAGTAGCCTGCTGCTCACTGATTGTTCTCTCAGACTCTCATCCTTCCTGTCTGAACCCGCTCCGTTCATCCTGCGGGCTCACTCCGCTCCCCTACCCTGCCCCCATATTCCACCCGCCCTAGCACTCCTACATTTATTCCTCAATCTCTCCTCTGCCTTGTTCCAATTAACCAATTAGCTCTTCTCCCCACCTTACAATTACACTTAATCCACCCAGTCTAAATTACCCAATTTCTGCCTCTCCTTTCCACTCCTCCTACCCAATCTCCTCAGTCTCCTCTCGTACATATCCTCTATCACCTCTCTCTCAATACTCCTACTCCCCAAACATCTTACTACTTTATCCCTGCCTCCTTCATACAACTTCAGATAAACTACTTCTCTCCATACTTTCATTCCTCACCTCTAACATACTCTTTACTTCAATTGGCACTCCCTTCTCTCCCACTTTGTACAACCATGGTTTCCTCAATCCTCCAACAACTTAAAGTCCCCTGCTTCCTCCTTCTCTTTCTGATTCCTTTATGCTATATCACCTCTTACTTTTCCTTTGCTTATACAATTCCCCCAACAAAAATAACTTCCCCCTCAAACTCCCTTCACCATAACTCTTTCTCTCACTTCCATTCTATCTCTTCTTATCTTATCCCACCCAATCAACTTTATCTGTTCCACTATAAAATACTATCCACTACTGCTACTACATTTACACACAAATTGACCTTATATCCAGCTAAATCCTCTATCTCTATACCAAAATTTCTTAGGTCTTTTCTACTCAATAATATATTCTTAGCCGGAGATATCCACCCCAATCTACTCAATAATATATTCTTAGCCGGAGATATCCACCCCAGTCCTGGTCCCATTCTCTTTGCCAACAATAATCACCCAACTCCTTCTCCCCCACCCCCAAACATATTAATAATCCTCACCTTGAACTCCCAAAGTCTCAATAACAAAGTCCATCTCTTCCAGGCCTGGTTAACCCACAACCAACCAGACATCTTAGCCATTTCAGAGACTTGGCTTAAACCCCATATCTCTGATTCAGAAATACTTCCCCCTGGATACCACATTATTAGAAATGACTGACCTATAAAAAAAGGTGGAGGCTCTGCCATAGTTTACTCTAAATCCCTAACTGTAATTCCCCTCCAAATTATAGTTCCTCAATTTGAAAATACTGAACTTACAGCTGGACTACTGAAACTAAATAGACACAGAAATATCTGTATTATTGCCCTATATATCTCCCCTGGAAATAATATCCCCAGCCTCGAAGACATTCTCCAATGGGCTTCTACTAAAGTTAACTACGAAACATACATCTTAGGTGATGTAAATATCGATTGGAATAAAATTAACTCTCTCTCCCCCTCCCTTGCCATCAACCTTTATAACTTCACTCAAACAATCCAGCATATAACTAGACCCAACAAAACTAATCCCCCAGGTTCCTCTATTGGCTGGATCCTAGTCTCCAATCCAAACAAAATCACTAATTCTGGAACAATTCCAGACACCATTAGTGACCACCTCCCAGCCCTCATTCATTGCACTACCAACTCTTCCCCTCACCAACATCAATACATCCTAACTCGTAATCTTAGTAACTTCAACCCCACAACCTTCTCAAACCTATTCAAATAAATGAACTGGCAAGACCTTAGAACTCTCCCTCTTGATGCTGCTATCAACTATTTCAACTCTGTTTTCTTAGATACATTTAACTCTCTCGCTCCTGTCAGAAATAAAAGGGTAAAAATAAATACCGCTCCTTGGTTATCTAAACATACTAAACAAATTATGCATCAAAGGGATAAACTATGAAAGCTGTTCCAAAACAATAAACTGCCCAACACCTTCTCCAATATAAGCAACTACGTAACCAAGTAAAACAACTAATTACCAAGGACAAAAAATCCTATTACTCCAACCTCCAATCTAACAATAACAATAACCCCAAAAAATTCTGGAACTGTATAAACTCTCTCCTTAATCCCGGTTCCAAAAATAATCCCTGTCCTGACCCAAATAAATCTGACCAAGAACTATGCTTAGAATTTAACTCTTTCTTCTTACAAACAATATCTGACCTACATAAGACCTTCCCTACCAATATCCCTTCTGTTCCCCTTTATTCTCCGTCCAGTTCTTCCAATAACCCTCCCCTTAGATTTGAGCTCAAACCTGTCTACTAACTTCATAAAAAAACTTCTATCTAAACTTAAACCCTTCTCTAATGCCCCTGACAATATTCCCTCCTCCTTTCTAAAATGTGCTGCAGATGGGATAGCACTCCCAATCAGCATCATCATTAACAGATCTATTAACGAATCTTACGTCCCCAAATTATGGTGCTCAGCTTATATCCTTCCACTGCACAAAGGAGGCAAGAACACCAACATCTCAAACTTTTGCCCTATTGCTCTACTCTCACCTATCTCTAAAATCTTAGAAAAGTGTGTCCACTCCCAACTTATGCCTTTTCTAACCAAGAACCATCTTCTAACACCTACCCAACATGGCTTTCGTTCTGGTCATAGCACTACTACTGCTCTATTATCCTACTTAGAAACTATCAATCAAGCCCGAGACTCAGGTCACCTGGTCTCTACTGTCTTGCTTGATCTCTCTAAAGTCTTCGACACTGTTTCTCATAATCATCTTCTCCTTCAACTATCAAACCTGCATCTATCTCCTAATTCTCTATCCTGGTTTTCTAGCTACTTATCTGATAGGTCTCAGGCAGTCAAATGGAAAAACTCCATATCCTCCTTCCTACCCACCCCAACAGGTGTACCACAGGGATCCATCCTGGGACCCATGCTCTTTAATATTTTTATTAATAACTTTCATTCTGCTATCCCTGATGCCAAAATTATTCAATACGCAGATGATTCAACCGTAGTCTGCTCTGCCTCAAACATCTCTGAACTGCTTCTCAAAACCCAAGCTGCCTTCTCAACCACTGAAAACTGGATGCACAAAAACCACCTCTCCCTTAATGCTAACAAATCCAAAATTCTCCTCTTCTCCCCTAGAAAATCTTACTCCTTCGATAAAGACACTTTCAAAGTCCTTAGCAACTCTAAATCCACTATTGAAGTTGTTCCCTCTGCAAAACTCCTCGGTGTTACAGTTGACGAATTCCTAAAGTTCGACATACACATTCAACAAAATATTAAAAAAAAACATCAAAAACTAGGCATGCTATACAGGAATAATCGCTTTCTCTCTCTCACCACCAGGCACACTCTGGCCACTACCTACCTTTTGCCCTTTTTACTTTATGGAGCCCCTCTCTTAACCAACTTGTCATACTCTATCACCTCCAAACTAGAAAGCTGCTATAACAAAATCTCTAAATTTGCCTCCAACTGTAAAAACTCCACCCATCATTGCCTTTCCCTTCCATCCCTAAATTGGCTAGAACTACCAAACTACCTAACCTATCTGCAGCTCACAATAGCACACAAACTTATATTTCAGCCATCTAACTGTCCTGCTCTAGCTAATATCCTTCCTTCCTACACCCCTAAGAGATCTCTCAGATCTGAACATCAAAATCTGATTGCTATCTACAAACCTAAAAGTCCTGCTGGCCAACTTCTCCTCTCTTTCACTATCGGTAAGGCTTGGAACTCTCTCCCTTCCTCTCTAAGGACAATATCAAACATTGAAAATTTCAAAACTCAGCTTTTCAAACATCTGTCCACTAAGTGGAAATGCTCCTGCTTTCACCCTACCTAAAACTATTCAAAAACTCACCAATATCCTACCTAGAGTGTAAAAAGGTGAGGCAGTCCTTTAGTCCACCCCAACTAAACACTATCCAAGAACATATTCATACCATATGGAGTGCTCCATTGCACTCAACATGTCCCAACGACTTATCCTCATACCCCTTCATGTAAATATTGTAAATAGATTTCTTAACTCTCTTCTCTATGTGCTTATATAATGCATTTTCTCAAACTACTCTATAAGAATACCTTTACAAATGTATAGCCTTCTAAGAATGTGCTTATGTGCTCAAATAATACATTGTCTTAAATTACCCTATAAGAACAGCTTATAATTGTATAAACTTTTAGAATAACCTTAGTGAAGTTGTAGTTGACTTTGTTGTAATAATGAATGTTCCTATTGTACAAACTGGTCACCTCAATGTATCATTCATATTTTATATTTCTGTATTTTGTATTTGTACATTTGGAGCTTTTCTCCCCGGGCCTCCACTGAAAACGGGTCCTCAGGGCCCAGTGGATTTCCCTGGTAATCAAACTGGAAATAAATAAATAAATAATAATAAAGTACATTGTTACTTGCATTATTATGTATGGTAATCTTCACAGACACATACATGCAATGAGCCATAACTGCATTACACATCACACATCTTATTTCTGATCCCATGTGCAACACACAAACACACAACAACATACACATACAAGACAGCCCCTTTATAACATGTATTGTAGTCACATCCAGTTAATGTTGCCAGTACGATATACCTGTGAGATGAGCAATATGTCACTATATTTGATAGACCTACCCCTAAAACACAGTGCACCCTTCGTGACCATAACATGCCAATTATAGAATTACTGCTTCAGGGATGTAGCATCTCCATATTGTTGGTGAACAGGCATCTGTGAGTGATTGCCTCCTGTATATCAGGCTGCATAGTCCTTCACAAAATTAAGTGCAAATGTGTTAATGTTCCTGCAAATACACAACTATCATTACCCATTCAATGCACTCCAGTTAACTGATCCACAATTGAACATAGAACCTAGTCTACTCTGGCTAAGCATAACAGCTGTGCCTAGGTCAAACTGGCAGCCCTTAACATTCTTAGGGTATATATCGTCTGTAAAACAAGGGTATCACACTAGGCAGGTACAGGACCTTGGACTCTGACCACACCTGCCGGAAATGCAAGGGAGAGGTATTGTCAGCAATACCAAATGTGACATTGTTACAGGGTAATATGTGCATATATCCACAAGTACATTAGCTAATATGATACTTCCTACATTGCTGACATTCTGCATATGTGTGCATGACTGTGCATTAAAACCAAACTCCCCCCACAATGCAGATAGATCTGACACCTGTTTGCTGGTATGCAGAGGCTGCCACAATAACTGATACAGTATTACAGTGATGAACACAGGAATCTTACCTGGATGCTCCTGTGATGTGGATGCTATGGCACCCACTTCCATGATGTATGCGGTGATGGATGTTTGTTAGCTGGTGGTTGTTCCCAGGAATTCTTCTGTGGCTGACAGTGGTTGTTCTGCTGCAGGCCTTCCACCGGTGGCAGTGTGGTCCCTGGCCACAGCGGCTGCCCTTTGCCGTGCAGTATTGACCATATCTGTGGCCCACTGTCAGATCTGCTTGTAGGTCCTGTCCTGTTGGCTTATCTGGTTGTTGCCGTGATTAGGTCAGCCCACAGTGCTGCACATTGTTCACAATGCTGGTGACCCCTGGACAGGAGAATGTTATGATGCAGTCTGAGGCCATCCAGGATAACATTTTCTGTGGCTGAAAATGGTAGCTGCCTCCTTTGATACATCCTTCCTGAAAGACAACAAGAGGGGGACACATCACAGGACCAGATACATGGACATCCACTATCAGCAGACCCTGCACAACCAAAATGGCCTGCAGTATACACTGCTACCTTCCACATTATATTCCGCAGTCTATCAACACACTACAGGTGTGTCCATCACTAACATAGCAGCAATACCAGTTATGTCCCTGTCTGCCATGATAGAGTCTGATGAATGTCTCCACACCCATCAATGCCATCTACTGTGGTGCTGTGGTATGTCCCCTATGGGCAAAGTCCCACTATTATGTCATACAGCCACTTTCAGACAAAGAGGTGTGTATTTTACAACTATATGAGGACAGTCCAGCAACACCAGTGTGACACAATGAGACAGTAATGCAAACCTGCTGTACTATATCTTCTGTGTAGGCATCATACCTCTCCAGTACACAGATGTTTGCATAATGTGTACATGTGCCTGATATATGTGGCCCTTTTGGCACACATATGTGAATGTCTGACAAATGGTTGACCAATAATTAATGGATGCTGTCAGAATAGTGTGAATCTGTCTGTCATATGCCAGACCCCTCAGAATACACTTATTCTACAGTAAAATCGGTTAGTGTAATCATATTATTACTTTGTATGGCCAATATGTACATTCTGTCACTGAGGCTGGGCCTGTTTCCCCCCACTAATAATGGCTATGTGCTCAATACCTGCTGTAGGGGGTTGCATGCTATATTAGCCAGAGCTCTAAAGTGATGAGGTACGATTGTCAACACAATAGTGACCTAGCCAGAGTACTTTAGAGAAACTCAGGGACACCTTTAAAACATCAGAACTATTCCTGTGTGAAATTCACAGACTGAGAGGTGCTGAATAACAGTACATCATGTGATATTACAACTATGTCCAACCTTATTTACTGTCAATATATCTAACTCATAATCCACTAGCTTTCATACAGGGGCAGACTGTTGTAAGATGGAGTAAGAGGGCCACAGCTGTGATTTGCTTCAAAGCATGCACAGTTGGGAAGTCTGCCTGTAGCTGTTGGACAGCAGAGTATCACCAGTATGTCATTCCCATAGATGTGCTATAAGCCTACTGTTGTAATCCCTACTCAACATACCTCCTTCCTCCCATCTGCATCCCATCATATGGGACATGTATGTATTACATACCTGGTAGAGTGATGCAATCCTTTTGTGAAGAAATTCTCAATAAAAGTCTTGCTAAATTGTAGCCTGTCTTGGTAAGGTAACATGCCAATCTGTTTCCCATAGGCAGCTGATTGGCTTTTGTAGGTAATGCCCATTAACAGGTAATTGCCTGTGCACCAATCTGTGGCTCAGACTTGCTAATTGCATCCAAAACAGCTGGGTTGTACTTTCATTATCCAATGACATGGTTTCACATGCAAAATATGTGGCCTTTGCCCCCTGGCATTGTGATTATCTGGCAATTCAGTGTTAAACATTATGGGGTGAGTTCAACAAGGGGGAGAGACATGTGAGTGTCAGATGGCATACTAGTCAGAATACACATGCTGCTGCAGTAGGTAGCTGCTATTCTATCAGCTCACTATCTTTGTATGTGCAAACTGTGAACATGTCCCTGTTGCTGAACCTTTGCCCACCCCCTCCCCCCTTTATGTATGGTTTTGACTGGATCCCTTGGTCTGGGTGTGTGATGTTTGGTATGTCTGTAGCAGGTGCTTAACATACAGCTGCATTTGTTACAGACTGCAGCTGCTGCTGCAGCCTAGGACACATAGACGGGAGTGTGAACACTTTGGAGGACAGCAAGCTGTACATATAACTGAGGCAGAAGTGTCAGCTATGTCACTACAGCAGAAACAGGGTGTGGGTACTTTTTACAGTTGACTCAAGGGATGTGCTTAAGGTACATCTGTTATATAACAGTGCCAATGACAGAGTAGTAGGCAACATATTTATTTATTTGTTTTTATTTTACATTTGTTGACCGGGATAGTCCGACTGGATGCATGTCCATTTTCAGCGGAGGCCCAGGGAGAAAAGCTCCAAGGGTAAGCAGATACAGCATTACATAATACCAGCATTACATATTACAAACATACTATTTACAGAGATTACATAAGTAAGCAAGTTAAACAAGTTACACAGGTTACAGTTAATCCTGAGCGCAATTCAGGATTAAACTAATTACACAGTAAACTGGTTAACAGATTTTTACACATTCTAGAGAGAGTTAGCCAGGCTTGATACATTGACATAGCCAGCTAAGTGACAAATGTTGTTTGAGTCTAGTTTTAAATTGACCTAAGGTGGAAAGTAAGGTAATATCAGCTGGAAGAGAGTTCCAGGATCTACTTACAGAGTTTGCAAAGAGAGAATCACCGGCTGTGTTATTAATTTTGCTAGTCTGAATTAGAAGTTTGTTAGAGGATTGAAGCGGTCTAGGATTGTTAGAGGGGGTGATGATATTTTTAAGTGCAGGAATATTGTCCAGATTATAGAGGATTTTATAGGCCATAATCAGTTGGTTATACTGGATTAGGCTGGGTAGTTCAAGCCACCCAAGCTGATTTAGATTGATGCAATGATGTGTCCTAAAAATGCATATAGTTAGGCAATATGAATATGTGCAGTGTATGCCTACCTATAGGCCTTTGACTTGCAAACATAAGTAGCAGGTAATTCAGTAGCAGCAACCTGTGTGCATTAAAATTGCATGACTCAGTCATTATTTGCTGTAGTCACAAGAATGTAATTGAAGTGCAATACACTGGATTTGAACCCAGAACTGTAAGCATGGCTTTCACATGCAGTTGTTGTGCAACAGGATTCCCAGTTGGTCACACATGTACTTTGCCATTGCTGCCTTAACAGATGTGTTTACAGATGTTCTTGATGAAAGGGGATTGTTACCTGCTATCACGCATATCAACCAGTTAGAGCAAGAGCTCTGGAAAAAGTCATGCATACAAGTGGGACAAACGCCCAAAACTAGGGGCACCTACAAAAGTAGAATGTTGACAGAATAACATGATTTGCATTAGCATGTGTTTTCTGAAGGGTATGAATTTTAACACTCAAATGTCTCTTGTGTTTCCTCACCTCAATCTTTGATGACTTGCCAGTAGTTCATAGGTTCATAGGTTCATAGGTAGGTACTAGGCTATCAGCTCTGGGGCCTATACAAGCCCAGCCAAAATGGTACCCTGGCTTTTGCCACCCAAGAAAATAATTTTCCTGTACCACTGTTGAGCATAGCCACAGAAGTGATCCCCAGGGTGAATTTCCTATTTCCCATCCAATCATCAAGATTTTTCTTGAAGAGTGCTAATGAGGTGCTTTGTTTGATATAAATAGGTAGTTTATTCCAGAGTATGGGAAGTCTCTGGGACAGGAATCTATCCCTCCGGCATGTTCTGTTTATTGTGGTGACAAGGTTTAGGTCCCTAGAGTGTCTAGCTCGGAGGGATTGGGATTTCTTTAAGCGGAGCATGTCCAACAGTTCTGGGTTTGACATAGCTTTGTATGTTCGGCAGAGATCACCTCTGAGTAGGCGATATGCAACGGAGTAAAGCTGGAGTTGTTTGAGATAGTCTGCATAGGGCATCTGTTTGAGGCCAGTAATCCTCTTTTTGAGGTATTTCTGCGGCCTTTCCAGTTGTTGTTGATGTCTTGTGAGGTACATACCAATAGGGGCATTGTACTCTATAATGGGTCTAATGAGTGATGTGTAGAGGGAACAATGACTTATTTTTTTCTGGATGAGAAACCTTTTGTGATGAGGTGTTCCACATAGAAGGATTTCCTGACTACTGTGGTGATGTGATTATCAAAGAAGAGACTACTGTCCACCTGTGTCCCAAGGTCGCTTATCACACTTTCGGTGTTAAGTATACTACCACCTATGTTGTAGTTCATGGGTACAGAGTTTTTACCAAAGGGGATGACAATGCACTTTTTGGCATTGAGCTTGAGGCCATGGCTTTGACACCAGGCATCTGTCTCAGTGAGGCCCTTTTGTAGGATGTCCACATCGCTAGGAGTTTCAATTATGGCTCCTAGTTTGCAGTCATCTGCAAACTTCATTAGCCAAAGACCTTCTCTGTTAGCCTGTACTCCAGAGAAGTAGATACCAAACAGGAGAAGACCCAGGACTGAACTCTGTGGTTCTCCACTTGTCACTGGTCTGAAGTCAGATTTGGAGTCTGCTACTTTCACAGTGTGGGTTCTGTCGGTGAGCCAGTTGGCAACTCATCTTGTGACATAGGGATTTATACCTAGTTTAGTGAGTTTATCTATAAATCCAGAGTGGGGATGGTGTCAAAAGCCTTGGAAAGATATAGATAGGCTGTGTGAACCACCTTACCCTTGTCAACGGCTTTGGTGACTGCTTCAAAGATGTCTATTAGATTTAGGAGACATGATCTGCCATTTACAAACCTGAACTGGGTGGGGTCCAAAGTTTGGAGATTACCAATGTCTTTGTTTATAATTTCCATGATCATACGTTCCATGGCCTTGCAGACCAGGCTCGTCAGGCTAATGGGGCGGTAGTTCTCCTGGTCTGTGGTGGCTCCCCCTTGTGGAGTGGGATAACCATTGCTGTGCGTCATTCAGCAGGCACAAAGCCTGAGATGAGGCTATGATTGAACATGGTACTTAGATGGGGTGCCAGTTTGTTCTGTAGTTCATGTAGAACACATCCTGGGATGTTGTCTGGTTCCATGGATGCTGTGTTCTTGGCTTTGGAGAGTGTGGTTTTTACCTGTGCAGCCATGATTACAGAAACTTTGCATTCTTCCGGTATAGAGATGGGCTCTTTAGGGGGTGAGAGGGGGGTAAAGTTAGCAATGGACCTATCTGCCAGGATGTTGGCAATATCAGTTGGGTCTGTACATTTAGTGCTATTGTGCTGTAACTCAGAGCAGATCTGAGTGTTGCCATTGAGATTCATGACATAGCTATAAAATGCTTTGTGGTTGTCTTTAGAATCAGTGGCGATTTTGTTTTCATAACTAGCTTTGGAGGATTTTATCAGGGATCGCAGCTTCTTACTGAGGCTGACCAGGGAGCTCCTTCACTCATGGGATTTTACTCTCTTTTGCAACAGTTTCTTCCTTCTGTTGTACATTTTGTTTATGGTAGGGGACCACCAGATTGGCTTCCTTTTTTTGGAAGATAGCGTTGGTTCTGTTTGGGATAGCACGATCCATGCACTCCTGTAAGTGCTTATAAAGTGCAATTGTGTAGGATTCAGTAGTCGTAACTGTATTGTCCATCTGCATGGGTGTCATGAAGTTCACCACTTCTGTCTTAAGAAGCATGAAATTGGCTTTGGAGAAATGTTTTACCATGGTTTCCTTAATGGGAGGTGGGGGCAGGATGTGGATATCTAGGGTAATTAGCTTATGGTCCAATGAGGTGTTGACTTCAGGTGTGGAACACCGGTCACTCATGTTGGTAATGACTAGATCTAGGATATTGTTGCCCGTAGTTGGGGTGTGGATAAGTTGATCCAGGGCATTGGAGTTTATGAATTACAAAAAGCGTTGAGCGAAGGAGTTGGTACATGAGTAGTTTTCCCAGTTAATGGTGGGGTAGTTGAAATCGCCCATTATTAGGGTGTTTGGTTGAACCCTAATATTTTCCAGTACATCAAGAAAAGAGGAGTGGAAATTCTGGGGCATGGTGGATGATCTGTAGCAAGCTACAATTTGGATTGCAGTTTTGTCCAGAGTTAGTTGCACTTGGATAACCTCGGCTGCATTATGCTGAGCAACTAGCCTGGAGGTGTGGATATCCTTAATGAATATGGACACATCTCTGCCTTTGGTGTTCTGGTCCAGGTTTTTATGGCCGAAAAGTGTGGTATGTGTTATAGCCTGGTAGGGCAGGGGTGCTCTCTGCAGCCTTGAACCAGGTCTCAGCCACTGCAAAGATATTGATGTTCTCCATTTTAAGGAGTGCCTCGAGTGAGTGCATTTTGAGATTTAGACTTCTAGCATTGAGCAGCATCACCCTTAGTTTTTGCTTGCCTGTTCTTGTTACAGTGCTGAATTTGTCATTTGAACCTTGCCTAAAAAAGGCACTATAGGGGTGGTAAGAACCTTAGCCAGTATCCGGAATCCCAGGGGTGACAGGTGCAGGCCATCCCTGGCAAAGCATCGTGGTCTGTCGACCATGTTATCTCAGGCAGACAGATACTGGATCCCTTTAGAATGGCACTAGAAGCTTAGCCAATTATTGAAGTCAATCATTTTGTCCTTGTACTGCGGCATCATTCTGGGTGATGGCAGAATGTTACCCAGGGCTAGGGTCATACTTGCCTGGGCTACAAGATCGGAGAGGTCTTCCATGTCTTTTTTCATGTAGTCCAGGGAGGTACGTCTCAGGTCATTCACACCAACATAGACAATGACAGAGTCATATTTGTACTTGTTGTGGAGTGACCTGAGTGCATGGGTTATGTGGCGGATCCTGGCACCCGACAGGCAGCTGACAGTAACCTTCTCCTTGTTTAGCCTGGTGAGTGGGACATCAGTGTGCCTGACTATAGAGTCACCTATGACTACTGTGTTGGGTACGTTGTTTTGCCTTATTGGCTGTGGTTGAGTGGCACATTGAGTCTGCGGGCTATGTGTCATTTGAGTTGTATTGGGGGATAGAGGTTGCTTGTGTTTCTGCTTTGGAGGTCTCTGTTGCTTAGACAGATTATTATTGAGAGCCTCCGTGAATGTTTTTGTGTTACTATGTGTGGATTTTGGTGGTGTAGATTTAGTGAGACTATGTGATGAGTGTGGTGTGGTGCAAGTGTTTACCTTCTCCTCTTGACTGTCAAGTTCAGTCTTGATTGGAGAGAGCTTTACCTCCAGTTTGGCTAGATAAGTGCATCTCTCACAGGTTGTAGTGTTGGGTGGCAGGAGGAGAGGGTTGTCTGTGTACATGAGGCAATTTCTACATTGCCCCAAGATGCCCAGATTCATCAGATAGACAGGAGAGAACACTGGGGGCTGACCCTTGGACATGCCTGAATAAAAAAAAACTATTTTCCTCTAGAGAAGTGAGGAAAGTGAGTACAAGAGCTGTTTTTCTCTAAGCAAGTGAGGAAAGTAAGTACCAAAACTGTTTTCCTCTAGGTAATGAGGAAGGTTGAGTGCTGTTGTAATTAGTAGGTTATTTAGTGCTTACAAGTTCTGAACAAGTGCTGATTACGAATATGCAAATTCAAGTGCTAAAACTAAGAATCTGTATCTGGACTAAACTAGTTACAGGAAGTTGAACTTTGCCAGAAATACACAGTGTTATGACACCCAGGCCAAAAATAGTGGCAAAACTCTTGACAGTCTGCAACAATCTGTGCAGCTGACATATATGCCTGTTATCCCAGGTCTGCCGTTCATCCATTATTATTTATTTGGCTGTGTACTGGTGTAGTGTTTGCATTTCAGCCCCTGGTACACACCCATTTATCGCATTATATGTACTTGCAGACTGTCGGTGGCAATCAGCACATTTTGCTGGAAATACCTGCTTCAATTCAGAACTGAGTGGACTAGTGAGATAATGCCCAATGCTGTAGCTGACAGTGGTCTAGGTTCAAAACATTGCAGGGATGATTATTTTGCTGATCTGCCTAACACTGTGAAAAACACATAAGACCATTAAGGCAGTTTTAAGCACTGTTAAGTGGGTTTGTGCAATGTGCTGCTTAGCTCCAATTAAACGAAAAAACTATGAAATAAATCCAAACTGAAACTGGTATAGTAGCCAGGAAACCAAAAGAGAAACCAACTGCTTAGCGCTTTCATCCACCAATTTTAATATGTAAACTTCTTCAGAAACAAATACACAATTACCCAAGTTCCTTAAATACAAAACAATACAGGAAATGACATCAAATCAATTGTTACTTATATCAAATATTATAAATATAATGATAATGTGAATCTAAATAAAATTCAACCTTCTAATGATAATAAAACAAATTAAAAAAAGTTGAATGAAATTAAACAAATGTTGATACAGAAAAGTAAAAACAAATCTGAAATATATAATGTATGTCTGTAAGTGAATGAAATCATTTTAAATAAAACTAAACTATCTATATATTAAAAAACACTTTAAATTGATAGACTCATCAAGACCAGGTGACTTATCAGCACCCAACACAAGTTACCACAATGTTTCTTTGCACTCCAAAGCATTATTTGAATCTCCACCAAACTCACCAATGTTGATTTTTCTAGTACTGAAAATTCAAATTTCTTAAAGTTTATGCAAACTGCTGCGTGTTTGGCCAAGTAATTAAACTTGTCTTTATTTTTTATGGCTAGATTGTGTTCATAAATTCTCTTTTTCAGGACCCTTTTGGTTTTGCCTATATAATAATGTTCACATGACACACAACTCGCAATGTACACTACATAATCTGAGTTACAGTTGTAATAACCTTTTGCCCAGATGATGTAATTCAGGGACTTAATGAATACACAAGTACTATTACTGATGAATCTACACTGTCTACAATTTTTACATGCATATGTACCCCTCTTAATGCTAACAGCTCTGATGTTGTCATGGTGTCTATTGTAGTCTACCTCAAGCATAGATTTTAAATTGACTACCCTTTTATAGGTGAATATGGGTTTAACTCCTAAAGTGCCAACCAACTCTTTATTGCCTAATACCACCTTCTAATTGTTGACTATTATATCTTTGATAAACCACATTTCATTGACTATGGGTAAAGAAAAAGCGATGTTATAAGTGTTGTGAATGTCACAATAGGTAGGTCTCGAGCTTATACCAATGTGACCAGACAAAAGGATCGGTTTAGCAACTCCCTTCCTCAATAAAATTGCTTCTTGCTCTATATCATGAATCCATTCTGCTGTATAGCCTCTGCAAAGAAATAAATATCGTAAAAATGTAATTTCCTTAAAAAATGTGTTGTCATCTGTGGTGAGCCTACTCAACCGAATGATTTGGCCCTTGACAACACCTTTTTTCATATGTAAGGGGTGTAAACTGTCCTTGTGTAAATATTGATTGGCAAAAACCTCCTTTCTATATATTTGACTATTAAATTTATTGTTGATCTTGTCCACACTAAGCAGTACATCAAGAAAGGGAATACTTTCTCCAAAACCACTCATTTTGAACTCCAAAAAGTGTGTAGTATGGTTCAAATCATCCACCAAACCAAGAAATTCTTTGGACGTACCAGTCCACAAAAAAAGTAAATCGTCTATAAATCTGAAGTAAGAAAGTACCTTAACAAAACTGGGGTGATTTACCAAAAATTTAAGCTCCCAATTAGCCATCACCAGATTGGCAAATGCTGGTGCCACTCTTGCCCCCATAGCTACTCCCGAAATCTGTTTGTGGATGTGTTTGTCATATCTAAAAAAATTGTTGCCAAACACAAGCTCCATAAGACTACAAACAGTGTTAACTTTAATGTTGTCAAAGTCTGTGTGAATAGTTAGGTACTCCCTAAGATATTCCAACCCCTCTTCCTGTTCGATAGATGTATATAAAGACTTGACGTCAAGTATAGCAAAACTGATAGATTCTAAAGATGTGTTTAAATAACGTAATTCTTCCAATAAATGCCAGGAATCCCTGATATAAAATTTGGATTTCTGCACAATTGGGTTTAATATATAGTCAAGCCAAACAGATATATTTTCTGTCTTAGAATGTTTTGCTGAAATGATAGGCCTGAAGGGTGGATTACACTGATCAACGTGTAATTTGGGAATACTAAATAAAGTGGCGAGTTTTGGATGCTCAACCAAAAGGTACTCATAACTTTGGTGGTCTAATTCACCTTGGCTGAACATGTCAAACAATAATGCATCAACCCTTTGAAAACTTTTTTTCACATCGGTGATACAAACCACTTTGTAAATGTCACTATCATGTAACATGTCTAACATTAGCTTATTGTAATGAGTTGTATCCATGACTGCAATCTTGCCCCCTTTATCAGCCTTCATAGTTCTAATGTTAGAGTTTCTACACAGTTCATATAAAGCATGTTTTTCTGTTCGATTAAGATTTTTCTCAAACAATTGACAATTCATCTTTCTAAACTCGTTTTTGCATAAGTTCTGGAAAACTTGGAGAGTGGTATTTAACGGGGGGTTAAAGGTACTTGCTTTCTTGGGTCCAACAGTGGAAGAAGTATGAGGTGTAGCCAACACATCTTGCATAATGTAACATAAGTTAAGTTTCCTCAGGTATAGTCTAAAATCAACCAACAACTTGTCAATGTTGACTCTGTTGTTAGGTATAAAAGAAAAACCTTTCTTTAAAACATTAACTACTTCACTTGATAACACAGTACTAGACAAATTAGTTACATTAATACAAAAGTCCTCAACTTGTCTGTTATTTGTCACTTGTACTTTGTCTGGTTGGAATATTTCCCTTTCCCTTTCCATTTGTTCTGAGGTGTGTTGTTCCACCTGCGAGTCTGTTTGTTCTGTGTCCTGTTTAAACAAAAAGGGCCTTGATTCTGTGCCTGTTTGCCATTAGCTACTACTTGAGCATAATTCACTTGAGTGTGCTTAATTTGATGTTGATTTGGATGTTCAGATATTTCAACCCCCCCTTAGTAGCTTTATTGGCTTGTCTAACAAGTCCATTGTTGTTATCTGAACTCACAATTCTCCCGTGAGTGTCTGCTGATGTGGAAGGTGTTTCTAAATCCCCATTAACCTCATTGTTGGGGATCAAACATTGATTGTCACCTTTGTTGTGGGTGGTGTCAGAAACATCATCCACCCTGTCCTGTAACAAATATGCCTGTTTGGATTGATAGGCTAAAATATCCCTTCTAAGTTTGTTTTGTTTCCTGGCCACAATGGATGCCTGGTGTCTGTCGGCCTTCGCCTCCACACCATTATATAAAATGACAAAATCTTTAAAACAACCAAAACTTTTGATTTTATCATCTAGTTGTTTGATCTTATCCTTGATAGTCACAAGTTCATTTTCATAATGCGCGACCAAAAAGCCCATCATGGTGATGCCGGTGTTGTTGTAAAGCTCAATTAACTTACCACTCAACTCATCACCTGTGGTAACACAATTAGGAAATTTGGCTGTCCGCAGACCTTGAGGCCTTGAGGCACAAGTTTCCTACTAATACATTCTCCCAAATATGAAATCTCTAATTCCAAGGTAACATGTCTGAAAACCACTTTTTCTAAGTCGTATATGCATTTTTTACAATTTACATTATCCATGTATATGCTGTCCATTAACGACTTACTTGGTGTAGAGTCCAACCCATCCATTTGTATATCCGCAAACAGGTTGTTGTAAGATTTGCAGACATAATTCCAAACGTTAGTCTCACTAACTCCCTTGTTGTTAATGCTGGAAGTCAATATCACTGTTGGAACTGAACCACTCGTTGTAGCTGTGACGTCACTTCCTGTGTCTCTCGGCGGTAAATTAGAGACATTGGTAGACAGTGATGTATTTTCTGCCCCCTTCGATAATGAATCTGAACCACACACAGAATCAACTGAAGTAGTAACATTGGAATTGTCCTTGTGTGCAACAGAATTGAAAGTGTCCTTCACAATTTTAACAATCAAAGAAATCAGCTATTCCTGAGACTTCTGCTCTGAACAGATACAAGGACTAGAGCCACTAGCAGGAACTATATATATTGACAAGTCAAGTAAACCTTCTTGACTGCTAAGGTTAACACTTTCAGCTGCCATGGATACTTCCCAGAAAAACCACGAGAACCACAAAAATCAGACGAAAAAACTATGAAATAAATCCATACTGAAACTGGTATAGTAGCCAGGAAACCAAAAGAGAAACCAACTGTTTAGCGCTTTCATCCACCAATTTTAATACGGAAACTTCTTCAGAAACAAATACACAATTAACCAAGTTCCTTAAATACAAAACAATACAGGAAATGACATCAAATCAATTGTTACTTATATCAAATATTATAAATATAATAATAACGTGAATCTAAATAAAATTCAACCTTCTAATGATAATAAAACAAATTAAAAAAAGTTGAATGAAATTAAACAAATGTTGATACAGAAAAGTAAAAACAAATCTGAAATATATAATGTATGTCTGTAAGTGAATGAAATCATTTTAAATAAAATTAAACTATCTATATATTAAAAAACACTTTAAATTGATAGACTCATTGTTTTGTATTTAAGGAACTTGGGTAATTGTGTATTTGTTTCTGACGAAGTTCACGTATTAAAATTGGTGGATGAAAGCGCTAAACAGTTGGTTTCTCTTTTGGTTTCCTGGCTACTATACCAATTTCAGTTTGGATTTAGCTCCAATTAAACCTGAATTAAAAAATAATTAAAGAAAAGAAAAAGGGGGTGATAGGATAGTGGTGAAATGGGAGCAAGCAGGGGAAAAACTTACTGAAAGGTAGGGAGGTGCAGGAATGGTGTAGGAAAGGACCATAGCTCTCAATTTCTTGTACAGCAACAGCTGTGGAGATATTACAGAATTTCAAATTTGGAGCTTCACACCTCATAGAGAGGGGGGTGAGTATGACATAAATGTGTTCATTAATTAATGTAGGAATTAGTTGTGTCTGGTGGACACATGTGTGAAATGGAGAGCTATGTATGCGGTGATAGTTTATTTTTTTTTGGGAGAGGTGCCCACTTATTTATTTATTTTTTTAAGGAGAAAGTGGAATGTTGGGGGAGGGATGTAGGTACGTGTGGGGACATAAGTTGAGTAGGAAATGTTGCATTTGCAGACAGACAATACAAGCCATGACATATGAGGGGATAAACACTTTGGACAGTGAGAATGTTATAGAATCTGAGGTGCATTGCCTCCAAACAGCAGCAGTGTGACTGAGATCCCAACCCATGGGCAGTCAGCATTGCTCCTTCACTGACTGAAAGATGGCTGTGCTGGAGGCTGTGTATCAGGGCCTCCAGGCCCCACCAGGTTGTCAAGTCTGCCCTCAGTTTGGCATATGTACTGTTCATAGTGCCGATGAACAATCCTGCACACCATAGCCAGTAGCTGATCTTGGGTGACAACCCCCCTCTACCCCCACTCCCGGGTGGCAGGCCCTGTCCCCTGAGGTGATTCCGCCCGAAGGTGGTGCAGAGACAGCGGAGGTGGCTGCAATGGGCAATAGTACTGCCTGCAGGTGACATGTGCATCACATGTACTAATTTACTGCAGCAACCTTTCCAAGTCACAGCAGGCATACAGCCGTACATACCAAGAGTACACATTTTGTATTTCTTTGTTTTATTTGAGTATATATTATTATTATTACAGCATGTATTCCCTTTATTTTCTGCATTAATAATACATTGGTAGTAATGATTTCAACAGTCTGTGACATCTGCAAAAACATGTTTATACAGAATAATATGAGCTAGCTCACCCATTCACCTGCAGTTTCTGTGGAGAGAATGATATCTGTTATCAATACGTGACTGCTACCATAATATATCTGTCAGGCATGGGAACAGACCCCAATAGCACTGCCTGCAGGGGACGTGGGCATCACATGTAGTAATTGACTGCATCAAACTTTCCCCGACACACCAGACATACAGTTATACCAAGAGTACACTTTTTATTTCCTTTATGTTAATATATGTTATTATTCCTGCACATATGTCCTTTTATTATATGCATTACTAGCATATTTGTGGTAATGATTCTAACAGTCTGTGGCATCTGAATAAACAATTATTTACAGATAATATAGGCTACCTCACCCATGTAGAAGTCACCCCTGTGGAGAGAATATCTGTCATCATAACATTTCTGAATCAGTAATATTTCTTAGTACATAGCACTGGATTTGAACCCTGGTTTGTGTCTAAAAATGTACTTTGAACACAGCATTTAACAAACTGAGCTACTGAGTCATTGCTGCAGTCTGACTGACTGATATTTACTTAGAGTTCACCTGGAAACAAACTATGACCTGGTAGTAGTACTACAGTGCTGAAGTACACTACAGTGACAGTGAACACACATGCAAATCCAGTCATGATAGAGATACTAGGTAGGCTATACATTAGTAAGTAAAATGTAGTTGCACAAAATATATTGTTTCTGGGTTGAAATAGCATCTCTAATTCCACAAGTACTGCACAACAGTTTATTACAGATACCTTCATACAGTTACTGTAAAAGGTTTGACTTTTTCTTGCATTACAGTTGGCATTCTGCAGCTGTAATTCCAGAATTATTGCACTACAAATGTTTTGTACATTCCAAGTTCATGCTCTAATCTATTTTCTGTGTTATTTGACTATAAATAGCATACTACAGCTGCACTCACCACACTCACGGCATAACATGGCCAGGCACCCTGCGTGCACCTCAATGTTGCGAGCTCTCACCTCTGCAGCTGCTGGGACAGAAGCACACCACTATGCATACCAGTTTAGCACAAATTCAAGATTAAATATTGGTGAAACACAGGTGAACAAACATGCACACATGTGGAACATTGAGTGCCCGGACTTCTTGGACCCAAGTGTCCAAGAGAGCCCCTTTCTTCTTTTCAGGTCATCATGGTTGTGACAACACTGCTCAACTGTGTGGGGGATACCAGTTGCATTGGTTATGTCACTTGCCAGTCAGTCCCAGGCCTCTGCTTTGTACTCCAAGCCCCAGTAACCTCCCTGCATCAGATGGTCTTCATGTTTTTTTGACCAGGAGTCCAACCATCACCCTGGACTCGTCAATGCCCGACCGCTGCTCCCAAAAGTACAAACTCTCTCCAACACCCACCATTGTATCCTTCATACACAGACCTCCAATGGATTATGGTGTATTCCCGCCTATTGGACTTAATATACCCCTTTTTCCCAGCCCTTATGTGCCATTGGGCAATATTTAAAAATGCAGTATGTCATTTAGGACTGCACAAACTGTCTCAGCTCAAGTGAGCAGTGCTTAAACTAGCAATGCTTAACAATGTTTAGCAGTGTGCAAACCAGCTAAGTGCAGCTAAGCAGTGCCAAGCACTGACAAGTGGTGCTTAAACACAGTTTGTTTAAGCAGTGCTTATCATGGCTTAGCAGGGTTTAGCAGTGCTTAGCTGAACCAAGCAGATCATGATTTAAAAATGATTGGCATAATTTATTTTGCGAAAAGAATTGCTTAACTGCCCTTCCCTGTATTCAAACCCCACACCTACTGTGCAGGAGGCTGTAACTCTATCCACTGGGCTACATGGATATGTAGCAGGGTAGTATCTTTTCAGATATACCTCTCAGCTATGTTTAAGCACTTCTAAGCATCGCACCATGTTATGGAAACCAGCTAAGCTATACTTAAACTTGACCTTTGGATACATAATTAAATGCATCCGCTTTCTATTTTTAGATGTTTGGCACAAGTCAATTGCTGCATGCCATGCCATACAAACATAAAAAATAAATAAATGAATAAATAAAATTTAACAGTTATGATACATTTGATATACTGCACTTTGTGCAGGGGGTATGTTACTCATCTGCTGATACAGTTAGTAACACACTCCCTACACTGTTTCAATAACCATGTTCCATGGCTCTCCCTCAGTAAAGCACCATCATTAATATGCATGGTGCGCTACCAAGGGGGAACCACGTACAAGGCCATGGTACCTTTCATGTAGGCTCTACACTATGCCTACATGGATTTTATTAAATCTGGAGGGTTATCTTTATGTTTTTGCAGGGGGGTCAAGCCTTCTACACTCCCCATACCCCCTGCTAATTAAATATACCAACTCTGAGATCACAGTACAGTGAGAAAATGGTAAATCTTGAGTTCCGTGCTGTACCGTGATCTCAATGCAAAGTGTTCGAAGTTTCAAACCTTCAGTCATATGATCTCGGTCATATGGGCTTTGACGTTTTGAAACTTTGATAAACTGAAGTAGACCCATATATATATATATATATATATATATATATATATATATATATATATATGTGTGTGTGTGTGTGTGTGTGTGTGTGTGTGTGTGTGTGTGTGTGTGTGTGTGTGTGTGTGTGTGTGTATGTGTGTATGTGTGTGTGCATCTCTCTTTCTCTCTCTTTATATATGTTTTCCTTTTTTTTTGAAAATATTGAAGCAAAACATATTATGTTGAAAGTTGCCAATCATTCGTGAAGTCAGACATGAAAAACTATTTTCTGTTGGGACTTCTGGGTCCCATATTCATATATTTATATTCTACTTATAATAATAAGCTCTAAGATTGCAATATTTGGAGGAAAGGGCTGTTAACGACATTACAGAGGCCATAAGATGCAAAATAGTAAATTCAAAGACAAAATACTCTTAGTATTTGTTTTTAAATAAGTGTTTCATTTATTTTGAGTTCAACTGCTACTTTCCTGATTGTGTTAGACTGTGTTGTCATTAGCAGAGTCGTCACTTTTCATTGATGGGGTGCATATTGATTTCACATCTCCTACAGTCATCGCTCTGTCTATATGAGTACACATATTTATTTTTTTGTTCATTTGTCTGCATGCTTTAGGGTGGACTTCTACAGCTGAGAGCAATGAACGTTATAAGGTATGCATTTAACATTTGTCTGTGACTACAAATCCTGACATGAACTATCTATTTTATAAAATACGCATACCCTATTGCCCATCCTAAAACCATTTCATTTGTGTGTGTGTGTGCATGTGTGCGTGCGTGTGTATGTGTATGTATATCATACTGAAAGTCTGCAAAGTCATAATTCAGAGTTAACATAAACCTCAAAAGTATGAGAGGCGTGCGCACGCATGTGTGTGTGTGTGTGTGTGTGTGTTTGTGTGTGCGTGTGTGCATGTGTGTGTGTGTGTGTGTGTGTGTGTGTGTGTGTGTGTGTGTGTGTGTGTGTGTGTGTGTGTGTGTGTGTGTGTGTGTGTGTGTGGGCTTGCATGTATGTGTGCAAACATATATAAGTACATATAAATTAAAATAAGCTATTCTGTTACCACTATGAAGGACAGAGCATTAGCATTATTGATGGATAAACAGAATTGTGATGGCAATACTAGATCATAATCATCCCAGCTGATCAGAAACTGACATGCAATCACTGGTAAATTCAATCATGATTGAATTTCAGGAAGTCTAATATATATTGTAATTATCCTGTCAAGGAAAAATAGATAATTAATCAGCCGGAAAGCTAAAGAGGAATTAGCAGCTTAAAGCTTCTTAAAGCTAAGTTTCATATAGCATAGGATAATTTAAATTGCTTGTTTTTTTACTGACATTAAATTATGATTTTTACAGTGCTGCATTACTTTTGCCATTTTGTTTTGCTTGCAAATAACCAAGTTGTTCGCATAAATACTGTTTCTATACAACAATCATATTACATGCAACTGTACCAAAAACATCATGCTTATGCATTTCTGTTATAATTTTCTCCCTAAGTGTCCTCTATAAAAATGGACAATGAACAACTACATTATACAGTAGGCCAAAAATCTCATATAACAGGTATCAGGAAACTGGCTAAAATTTGAAAAAATGTTATCAGGTCTAGTAAAGCAGATGATGAGTTTAGGTTAGAATTTGAAGTTAAGGATAATTACACTTCTTTCTTTAACAACTTTAGGAAACTAAGAAATAACACTCAACAATGCTATGAACTTATTCATAACAGCACTACCAAGTATATACATTGCCTATATACTAGCAAACAAATTCAGTGTGAATTCTTTCTAAAGCCCACTTATTCCTGAAACTGTCAGACCCCCACTCATCATCACTAAAGAGTATGTACTAACGTTACTCTTCAGGGCTAGAAATACCTCAACCATAATACATGACAATATACCTGACTTTTTAAAAAAAACAGTACTAAACAAATGCTGTCAGGGCCAGTCCCTAAACTATTTAACCAGTATTTATGCAATAGCTTTGTGCCTGTGGCTTGGTGCACAACAGTAGAGATGCCAATCCACAATTGTGGATCCACCACTGATCCTGGTAATTATAGGCCAATCAGGCTGACCAGTCTTATTTGCAAAGCCATGAAACATTATTATAACTGACTTGATAAACAACAATGCTAAAACTCTCATGCTAGACCCTCAGCAGTTTGGCTTGGTTAAGGCTAGATCCTTTGTGATGAATTTGGTTAACTTTTTTGAAAGGGCGCATGAGCTTTGGCAGCAGTTATCTTGTCCACACATTATACTTTGACCTGGCCAAGGCATTTACTATGATGCATCCCCATGCTAGCATAGTTAGTAAGCTTAATGCATTACAAATAGATTCCTATTTGATAAGTTTGCCATGCAAATTGGCTAAACAACAGAACCCACATTGTGTGGGAAGAAGATACCTCATTAGATAGTATGTAGTTATTGATAGTCACATCACCACAGTAGTCAGGAAGTCCTTCTACATAGCACACCTCATCATAAAAGGGTTCTCATCCAGGAAAAAAGAGGTCATCGTTACCCTCTACTCATCACTCATTAGACCCATTATAGAGTACAACGCCCCTTTTGGAATGTACCTCACAAGATATCTGCAGCAGCTGGAAAGGCCACAGAATTACCTCACAAAGAGGATTACTGGACTCAAACAAATTCCCTACACTGACCGCCTCAAAAAACTCCAGCTTTACTCTGTAGCATATCGCCTACTCAGAGGTGATCTCTGCCTAACATATAAAGCTATGTCAAACCCAGAGCTGTTGGACATGTTACACCTAAAGAAATCCCAATCCCTCTGAGCTACACTCTCTAGGGACCTAAACCTTGTCACCACAATAAACAGGACATGCTGGAGAGATAGATTCCTATCCCAGAGACTTCCCATACTCTGGAACAGGCTACCCATCTATGTCAAGCAAAGTTCTTCATTAGCACTCTTCAAGAAAAATCTTGATGGGTGGATGGGAAATAGGAAATACACCCCAGGGATCACTTCTGTGTCTCTTCTTGACAGTGGCATAGGAAAATAACTTTCTTGGGTGGCGTAAGCCAGGGAACCTTGTTAGCTAGGCTTGCATAGGCCCTTGGGCTGATAGCCTAGTACCTACCTATGAACCTATGTAGGTTACTAGTGGTATCTCACAGGGCTCAGTGTTGGGACCTCTTTTATTTGACATTTATTGTTCTGATCTCCAGACCATGATCATGATGAAGACCTCTGACTAACCAAATTTGCAGATGATGGTAAAGTCAGAGTAATTGTCAAGTCCCCATCTAAATACCTGGTGTGCTAAGAATTGGAAAAAATGGGTTGTTCCAAGCAGTAGGATAGCCATGAATTGTTGGAATTTAGTGGCCTTTCTATATCAATATGATGGAGGGAAAGAATGGAGTGAGGCAATTTTTTGTTTGATACTAAATCACCTTTGGAATTTTCTTACAGTGTATTAGAAGAAAGGAATTTCAGAAAGGTATTTATTAAATGGCTACTACAGTTATATTCAACACCTACCTTTAGAGTTTGGATAATTAGGAGTTTATCTCAGAAAGACAACATTGCTAGATGGACTAGACAAGGTTTTCTGCTGTCTGCAGGATTATGTTATTAGTTATGGAAGAGTTTGCCTGTAAAGTGAGGGGTTACTTACTAGTGAAGGCAAGGTGTACAGATGCCAAACATGCTTTCAGCTTATCTTTGGATGTTTGTTTGTTGTTTAGTAGGGGACATGGGAGACATAATGGAAGATGAACTAGCTATAGTCCAAGAGTTTGTGATGCATTCTGGGCTTCATTGTAATATGTATAGGTTCATAGGTTCATAGGTAGGTACTAGGCTATCGGCCCTGGGGCCTATACAAGCTCAGCCAAAAAAGGTACCCTGGCTTTTGCCACCCAAGAAAATTATTTTCCTGTGCCACTGTCGAGCAAAGCCACAGAGGTGATCCCTGGGGTGAATTTCCTATTTCCCATCCAATCATCAAGATTTTTCTTGAAGAGTGCTAATGAGGAGCTTTGTTTGATATAGATAGGTAGTTTGTTCCAGAGTATGGAAAGTCTCTGAGACACGAATCTACCCCTCTAGCATGTTCTGTTTGTTGTGATGACAAGGTTTAGGTCCCTAGAGCGTGTAGCTTGGAGGAATTGGGATTTCTTTAAGTGGAGCATGTCCAACAGCTGGGTTTGACATAGCTTTGTATGTTAGGCAGAGATCACCTCTGAGTAGGTGATATGTGACGGAGTAAAGCTGGAGTTTTTTGAGACGGTCTGCATAGGGCATCTGTATGAGTCCAGTAATCCTCTTTGTGAGGTATTTCTGCGGCCTTTCCAGTTGTTGTAGATGTCTTGTGAGGTACATACCAAAAGGGGTGTTGTACTCTATAATGGGTCTAATGAGTTATGAGTAGAGGGGAACAATGACCTCTTTTTTTCTGGATGAGAAACCTTTTGTGATGAGCTGTGCCACATAGAAGGATTTCCTGACTACTGTGGCAATGTGATTATCAAAGAAGAGACTACTGTCCACCTGTGTCCCAAGGACTCTTGTCACACTTTCAGTGTTAAGTATACTACCGCCTATGTTGTAGTTCATGGGTACAGAGTTTTTACCAAAGGGGATGACAATGCACTTTTTGGCATTGAGCTTGAGGCCATGGCTTTGACACCAGGCATCTGTCTCAGTGACGCCCTTTTGTAGGATGTCCACATGGTTAGGAGTTTCGATTATGGCTCCTAGTTTGCAGTCATCTGTGAATTTCATTAGCCAAAGACCTTCTGTGTTAGCCTGTACTTCAGAGAAGTAGATATCAAACAGGAGAGGACCCAGGACTGAACCCTGTGGTACTCCACTTGTCACTGGTCTGAAGTCAGATTTGGAGTCTGCTACTTTCACAGTGTGGGCTCTGTCAGTGAGCCAGTTGGCAACCCATCTTATGAAATAGGGATTTATACCTAGTTTAGTGAGTTTATCTATAATTCCAGAGTGAGGGATGGTGTCAAAAGCCTTGGCAAGATCTAGATAGGCTGTGTAAGCCAGCTTACCCCTGTCTACGGCTTTGGTGACTGCTTCAAAGAAGTCTATCAGGTTTAGGAGACATGATCTGCCTTTTACAAACCCGAACTGGGTGGGGTCCAGAGTTTGGAGATTACCAATATCTTTGTTTATAAGTTCCATGATGATACATTCAATGGCCTTGCAGACCAGGCTCATCAGGCTAATGGGGCGGTAGTTCCCGGGGTCTGTGGTGGCTCCCCCTTGTGGAGTGGGATAACCATCGCTGTGCGCCATTCAGCAAGCACAAAGCCTGAGGTGAGGCTATGATTGAACATGGTACTTAGGTGGGGTGCCAGTTCATTCTGTAGATCATGTAGAATGCAGCCTGGGATGTTGTCTGGTCCCATGCGTCCTGTGTTCTTGGCTTTATAAGAGTGTGTTTTTTATCTGTGCAGCCGTGATTACAGGAATAAATAAGGATTACAAGTTTAAATCAATTCTACTTTGGATTGAAAAACAAAAGAATTCCTCTGGAGACTGCAGGAAAAAATCTAAAATATATATGCAGTCAAAACTCCAAACCCAAGGAAAAAAGTGACCAGGAAAAATAAAATGAAGTTTCAGAACACAAAATCCCAAGCACTCACAGTTGTAGGCAACAAAAGCATAAATCCAGTAAATCCAATGATAAGCTAAGTAGCACAGTTATAGAGAAAAAAAGTTTAATATTAAGTGGTAGTCTGAAGAAGTGGTCACCTGAACCCCGAAAGCACTTACTGTTAAACTTTTTTTCTCTATAATTGTGCTACTTGGCTTATCATTGGACTTTGGATTTATGCTTCTGTTGCCTACAGCTGTGAGTGCCTGGAATTTTTTGTTCTGAAAAATCTAAAATACTTAGGTCTTCTAGTAGGTAAAACATAAATGGAAATGTGATAAAAATTTGGCCCTTCTGGTTGAAAAGTTCAAGGAGGACTGGGGAAAAATGAGTGCAACATTTCAAACTATTTCAGGGTGAATCAAGGCTCTTAAGATAATGTCAGTTCATGTCTTCCTTTCAGATGGAATAGCAGTCTCCAATGACTGAAGTCACATTAGGAAATACATGCAGAAAATTATCTGCTGTAAATGCACAGGTATCACCATGGAGATGAGGGTGGGGGCTTCTGGATGTTCACAGGTATATACTAGAATGTCTGTTTTCTTAACTAATTCAGATGTGAAGAAAACAATCTGTACATAATCTATAGTAATCTCAGTGGAGGAGGAAAGAGATAATACAAGAGTAGCTTCACAAATCATATTAGTTACAAATGAGATTTTAGGCCATTTTCACTATGCCAATACCCACCCTTAGGCCTTGCCTTTCATTTCATGGAGGGTCAGGCCCATCATACCAGAGGTGAATTTGTGAACACCCATCCAGTCACTCAGCTGCTTTCTAAAAGAAGACAATATGTCACACTGCTTAACTTGGAGAGGGAGTAGGTCTTGCATGACAGATCTAGCCCTTCTCTTAGTGTTATTTAATTGCTGAAGTATGTTTAGTTCTCTGGCCCTGGTGTTAGCTAGAATGTCAGATTTTTTAAGGTACAAGAGTTTTTCAATTGCTGTATATCCTTTAAGCAAGGCACAGGTCTTCCCCAAAGGAGTCTATAAGAAAGTGAATAAAGGGCTAAAGTCAACATTCCTATTTTGTAGCTCAGATCGTTTAGGCCTCCTATCTTTTCAGTTAAAAACCTCTGGGTTCTTTCCAATTGGTTGATATGTTTAGTAAGGTACATCCCATTGCACTCAGTGATGGGTCTTATCAAAGTGAAGTACAAGGAGGTGAGGAATTCTTTTTATCTGAAAGAAATACATTTTGCTACAAGCTGTGCACATTTCACAGGCTTAGTAATGTTTTCAAAGATGTTTAAGGACTTGAATAGTCAGAATAAGACTTTTTTAAACACCTTTGTTAAATTATTTATACACTAATAGAAATGAAAACAAACCATATTAACATTTTTCATTTACATGCATTATACATTACGTAGGTTCATAGGTAGGTACTAAGCTTATGGACCTAGGGCCTATATAAGCCTAGCCATATAGGTACTCTGGCTTTTGCCACCCAAGAAAATTATTTTCCTATAGGTACTCTGGCTTTTGCCACCCAAGAAAATCATTTTCCTGTGCCCCTGTTGAGCAGAGCAACAGAAGTGATCCCTGGGGTGAATTTCCTATCTCCCATCCAGTTATCAAGATTTTTCTTGAAGATTGCTAATGAGGAGCTTTGTTTGATATAGATAGGTAGTTTGTTCCAGAGTATGGGTCAGGAATCTATCCCTCCAGCATGTTCTGTTTATTGTGATGAAAAGGTGTATGTCCCTAGAGTGTGTAGCTTAGAGGGATTGGGATTTCTTTAAGTGGACCATGTCCAACAGCTCTGGGTTTGACATAGCTTTGTATGTTAAACAGAGATCCCCTCTGAGTAGGCAGTATGCGACAAAGTAAAGCTGGAGTTTTTTCAAACGGTCTGCATAGGGCATCTGTTTGAGGCTGGTAATCCTCTTTGCAAGGTATTTCTGCAGCCTTTCTAGTTGTTGTAGATGTCTTGTGAGGTACATATCAAAAGGGGCATTGTACTCTATAATGGGTCTAATGAGTGACGAGTAGAGGGGAACAATGACTTCTTTTTTCTTGGATGAGAAATCTTTTGTGATTAGGTGTGCCATGTAGAAGGATTTCCTGACTACTGTGGCAAAGTGATTATCAAAGGAGAGACTACTGTTCACCTATGTCCCAAGATCTCTTATCACACTTTCAGCGTGTAGTATGTGGTAGTTCATGGGTACAGAGTTTTTACCAAAAGGGATGACAATGCAATTTTTGGCATTGAGCTTGAGGCCATGGCTTTGACACCAGGCATCTGTCTCAGTGAGGCCTTTTTCTAAGATGTCCACATCGTTAGGAGTTTCGATTATGGCTCCTAGTTTGCAGTCATCTGCAAACTTCATTAGCCAAAGACCTTCTGTGTTAGCATGTACTTCTGAGAAGTAGATACCTAACAGGAGAGGACCCAGGACTGAGCCCTGTGGTACTCCACTTGTCACTGATCTGAAGTTGGATTTGGAGATGGCTACTTTCACAGTCTGGGTTCTGTCAGTGAGCCAGCTGGCAACCCATTTTGTGACATAGGAATTTATACCTAGTTCAGTGAGTTTATCTATAATTCCAGAGTGGGGGATGATGTTGAAAGCCTTGGCAAGATCTAGATAGGCTGTGTGAACCACCTTCCCCTCATCTATGACTTTGGTGAATGCTTCAAAGAAGCCTATCATGTTTAGGAGACATGATCTGCCTTTTACAAACCCAAACTGGGTGTGTTCCAGGGTTTGGAGATTACCAATGTCATTGTTTATAAGTTCCATGATGATACAGTCCATAGCCTTGCAGACCAGGCTCATCAGGCTAATGGGGCAGTAGTTTCTGGGGTCCGTGGTGGCTCCCCCTTTGTGGACTGGGATAACCATCACTGTGTGCCATTCAGTGTACACAAAGCCTGAGTTGAGGCTATGACTGAATATGGTACTTAGGTGGGGTGCCAGTTCGCTCTGTAGTTCATGTACAACGCAGCCAGGGATGTTGTCAGGTCCCATGGATGCTGTGTTCTTGGCTTTGGAGAGTGTGGTTTTTACCTGTGCAGCCATGATTATAGGAACTTTGCACTCTTCCGGTATAGAGATGAGCCCTTTAGGGGGTGAGACAGGGGTAAAGTTAGCACTGAACCTATCTGCCAGGATGATGGCAATATCAGTTGGTTCTGTATATTTAGTGGCATTGTGCCATAACTCAGAACAGATCTGAGTGTTGCCATTGAGATTCTTGACATAGCTATAGAATGCTCTGTGGTTGTCTTTATAATAAGTGGTAATTTTATTTTTGTAACTGGCTTTGGAGGATTTTATGAGGGATCTCAGCTTTTTACTGAGGCTGACCAGGGAGTTCCTCCAATCATGGGATTTTACTCTTTTTTGCAACAGTTTCTTTCTTCTGTTGTAGAGTTTGTTTATGGCAGGGGACCACCAGATTGGCTTCCATTTTTTGGAGGATAGCATCTTGGTTCTGTTAGAGATTGCACAATTTATGCACTCGTGCAAGTGTTTATAAAGTGCATTTGTGTAGGATTCAGCAGATGTACCTCTATTGTCCATCTGCATGGGTGTCGTGAAGTTTGCAACTTCTGTCTTAAGAAGAGTGAAGTTGGCTTTGGAGAAGTTTTTTATGGTGCTTTCACTAATGGGGGGTTTGGGCGGGATGTGGATGTCTAGGGTTATTAGCTTGTGGGTGGATCTGATCAACAAGGAATTGACCTCTGGTGTGGAACACCGGTTGCCCATGTTGATAATGACCAAGTCTAGGATATTGTTGCCCCTGGTGGGGGTGTGAATAAGTTGATCCAAGGCATTGGAATTTATTTATTCCAGAAAATGTTGAGCAAAAGAGTTGGTACATGAGTAGTTTTCCCAGTTAATGGTGGGGTAGTTGAAATTGGCCCATTATTAGGGTATTAGGTTGTATCCTAATATTTTCCAGTGTATAAAGAAATGAGGAGTGGGAATCCTGGAGCATGGTGGGAGATCTGTAGCAAGGTACAATTTGGATTCTGGTCTTGCCCAGAGTTAGTTGCACTTGGATAATCTCAGATGCATTATGCTGAGCAACTAGCCTGGAGGTGTGGATATCCTTAATGAATATGGACACGCCTCTGCCTTTAGTGTTTCGGTCCAGGTTAGGTGGCCGAAAGGTGTGGTATGAATTATAGCCTGGTAATGCAGGGATGCTCTCTGGAGCCTTGAACCAGGTCTCTGTCATTGCACAGATGTCGATGTTCTCAGTTTTAAGGATTGCCTTGAGTGAGTGCATTTTGAGGTTTAGACTTCTATCATTGAGTAACATTACCCTCAGATTTTGCTTGCTTGTACCTGTTACAGTGGTGAGTTTTTCATTTGAACCGTACCTAAAAAAAGGCACTTTAAGGGTGGCAAGAGCCTTAGTCAGTATCCGGAATCCCAAGGGTGACAGGTGCAGGCCATCTCTGGCAAAGCATCATGGTCTGTTGATCATGTCATCCCAGGCAAACAAATACTGGATCCCCTTAGAATGACACCAGTAGCTTAGCCAATTGTTGAAGTCAATCATTTTGTCCTTGTACTGTGGTATCATTCTGAGTGATGGTAGGATGCTACACAAGGCTAGGGTCATACCTGACTGGGTTACAAGATTGGACAGCTCTTTCATGTCTCTTTTCATGTAGTCCAGGGAGGTATGTCTCAGGTCATTCACACCAACCTGGACAATAACAGACTCATATTTGTACTTGTTGTGGAATGCCCTGAGGGCATGCATTATGTGGTGGATTCTGGCACCTGACAGGCAGCTGACACTAACTTTCTCCTTGTTTAACCTGGTGAGTGGAACATCAGTATACCTGACTATACAGTCACCTATGACTAGAGTGTTGGGTATGTTTAGTGGCACACTGAGTTTGTGGGCTATGTGTCATTTGGGTTGTGATGGGGATGGAGGTTGCTTGTGTTTCTGCTTTGGAGGTCTCTGTTGCTTGGGCAGATTTTTACTGAGAGCCACCGCAAATGTAGGTGTGTGTTTTGTGTTTCTATGTATGTGTTTTGGTGGTGTAAGTTTTGAGAGACTGTGATGAGTGTGGTGTGGTGCAAGTGTTTACCCTCTCCTCTTGACTGTCTAGTTCAGTCTTGGGTGAAGACAGCTTTGCTTCCAGTTTGGCTATATACGTGCATCTCTCACAGGTTGTAGTGTTGGGTGATAGGAGGAGAGGGTTGTCTGTGTACATGAGGCAATCTCTTTATTGCCCCAAGATGCCCAGATCCATCAGGTAGACAGGAGAAAACACCAGGAGCTGACCCTTAGATATGCCTGGATAGGTGCTTATTTATTAAGTACAAAAACCTGTTTTCCTCTAGACAGGTGAGGAAAGTTGAGTGCTGTAGTAATTTGTAGCTCATTTAGTGCTTACAACAAGTTCTGAACAAGTGCTGAGCTCAAAGAAACAGATTTGAGTGCTAAAACTAAAAAAAACTGGCTAGTTCTAAGGGAAAATTAAAAGAGTAGACTTTATGGCGCTGGGAATAGTTTAATCCTAGCTAAGTGGCGGGGGCTCAGAAGCTTACAAACAGCCCAAGATACTACAAATCTGTATCTGGACTAGACTACTTACATGAAAGGCAGGAAACAAGCTTAGAATTTTTTTTTTGTAAAGTGGAAAGGGAATAAGGAGGAGTAGAATATAACTCAAGGTTAAGAACTAAGTGGGTTGGCCTTCTCAAGTGTTCCCCCTGTATTAGATAGAATGAGTTAATGACACTAAACTGGGAGGAGTGTCCCAGATCAAATTTACAGTAGGGATGGGCAACTACAAATAATAACAGGATACTAATAAGGAGGGAGGGTGAGAGACAACATCAGAACAAACAAACCCAAACAGGTGCTTAACAAATGTAGACAATTTCCAGTTAATACCTCACACACAGTGAAACTAGCTAGAAAAGTATGCAGCAGACAATAACTCATAAAAATAAGCAAAAAACAGGATACTTAATGTTATATAGCATAGATCAGAGTTTGCTCAGTGCCCTTCCTCTGATTAGCTCAATGTGAAATGGCAGAAACACTCATAAGTTAGCTTTTTAAGTGACTGAAAGTTGAAACCTGAAACAACTTTAAAAAAAATTTGAAAGAACCAATGAGGTGCTTACTCCAAGCTGTAGTCCAGGTAACCCCAATCAGCCAATGACCATAAACACTCCCCTCTCACTGAAATGCAAGAATGGCTTTGGCTAAACTAAGATGGCCTGGAACATATGCTCAGACACACTGCCTCTACAAACAAACAACTAGGCCCAAAACACAAGCCTGAATATGGACAATGCTACAACTACCCACACTACTTAGGTAGAAAAAAAACTGCAGAAATGTTTATCACAGCAGAAAAGCAGCAGTGAGCCTTTAAATGAAAGTTTTAAACAGATAAAGGAGCAAAGAGACTCTAGAGAATGCTTTTAACTTCAAACAGATAAGTTATATGATACACTGCTTGGCAGGAAATCAGAACAAACATACCCAAACAGGTGCTTAACAAATGTAGACAATGTCCAGTTAATACCTCACACACAGTGAAACAAGCTAGAAAAGTATGCAGCAGACAATAAAGTGCTATAAATAACTCGTAAAAATAAGCAAAAACAGGATACTTAATGTTATTTCTTTTTAACAACTGTCATTCACTCCATTTTATAAATTGCTTAATTTCTGGCTTCAGAGTTAAATCTCCCTCCTCATCCTGAACATTATTCTGCACGCATATTTCCATCATTTTTGATATAATAATTAATCACTTAGGTCAGTTATGACACATTTTGTGGCTTTGCATATAATTTGTGTTAGATTGATGGGTCTGTAATTCCTGGGGTCTGTGGTAAGGCTACCCTTGAGAAGCTACATCACAACAGCTGTGCTCCACTCCCGTGGGACAAAGCCAGGTATGAGGCACAGTTTAAGAGGCTGAGTAGTGGGTCTGCCCATATGCACTGAGTGCTATTAGACAGTCTGTAAAGTTGTCAGACCACAGGGATGAAGTATTCTTGGTTTTGGAGAGTACTTAAATTTATACTTTTTCATCATGGTTGGTATATTGATTCTGTCAGCAATAAGGGCATTTGGAATAGATGTCTCTAGGGTGAAATTAGCATTGAATTTATTACCTACTATGTTGGCATTATCCATTGGATTGGAGTAGCTAGCACCATGGAGCAATGTTGGGTATTGTCCCTTATTTTCCTATCAAAACTAAAGAGGCATTCATAGATGTCTCTGGCTTCCATAGCTAGTCTGATTTCATGGGATAGTAATGTTTTTTGGCTTTTCCAGGTTAGGGGTCACTACAGTGGATCACCAGTCCACTTATGATTGGCAGTGGATTTTTTTGGTGTTGAGTTGCCAGCCTGGTGTCCAACCTTCAAAGAAGGCACACACACTCACACATACACCTACCTGCATGTCTTTAAAGTTCACTTGACCAGAAGGAGGAGACTCTGCGCAGAAGGTGCTCCAGCCGAGAATAGAATCAGAGAGCCTCTTGCTATGAGGCGACAACACTAACTGCTGCACCACCACAGTCTTGTCTGAGTTCATGGGATACCTTTGTTTTTTATGTTCTGTTTTAATTTCCTTACCTACTTGTTTGATTTTGGAGTCATTTGTTCTGCTATATAAGTTTAGAAGTGTTTCGGTTTATTTACGCTTGAGGACCACCACATTGTTTTTCTTTTAGACATCCATTTGCTTAGATCTTGTTGGGACTGCCAAATGAATACATTTGCCAGTGCACAAGTAGAACTTTTTAAAATAACTCTGTGCAGATTCAAAATGTTGGGTAATAATGTTACATTTGACTTTAGAGTCTTGATTTCTATGTTTGAAGTTTTTGAACTTTGTGATTTTTGTCTCTGATGGTTTGATGATACTGCTGTAGAAGATTACTAGTTTGTGGTCTGATTTGACTAATGGGGAGATACTGTAAAAACAGTACTCACAGATGCTACATTTGTTAAGACCATATCAAGTATGTCTGTTTTCTAGTAGACCCCTGAACAGTCTAGACCAGGGAAATTTTGTTTATAAAATCTAAAAATATTTGAGCATATCTTGCATTGGTGGTATAGGTCCCCTTGTTAATCAGTGGGTGATTAAAATTGTTTAAGATAACAACATTTTTTGCTAAAGTGGAGTCCATTAAGAATATTTGGAAATATATGATTTTCTGGAGACATGGTGCAAGTTTTTTAGCATTTTATAAATTGATGACTGATCTGATTTAGTGTAATTTGGATCTCAGTAAGCCCCACTTGAGGGTCTCTATTATCTGTTTTGAGATAATCCAATGTCTAACAACTATGGATATGCCATGACAGTATCCATATTGTCTAATGTCTAAAGGAGTAGTAAGGACCATACTCAATTATTGAGGGGGTGCTCACTCAGCACTTAAACCAAATTTCAGTAACAACATATATATAGATGTGCTGAAAATGTAGGAGAGCCTGAAGGCCCAGCAGTTGGTTGTTTAGACTTCTAGCATTATCTACCATTAAGTACAGTCACCTTGATATAATCAAATGGTCGATTTATTTTGGAAGTTTGTTTCGGATGTTTAAAAGCTGGACCTTGGGTAAGAAAGTTCACTGGAGACAGCAAAATCTTTTGCCAGTATACTGAAGCCTTGGAATGAGAGGTGGAGTAAGATCCATTGTCAGGCATCTCATTCCGTGCTAACACACATGCACTGGAACCTCCTAGACTGATACCAAGTGTTTAGGAATTTGTTAAAGCAAATCGTTTTTTTTTTTCTTTATGCTTTGGTATTATTTTTGCTGATGGAAAGATTGATTACACTTAATACTAGGGTCTTTCATACATTTGTGACATGCATGTATTGAGAACTCTTTTATATCTCTCTTCACATCCTTTAGGGTTTTGCTCACCAGGTCATTTACATCAACATGGGGCAACACTATGATATACTAATAGTCATCTGTTTTTTGGTCCTAAGGGCATTTGTCTCACAACCGATATTGGCTCCTGAGTGACAGCTTACCAACCTTATTTTTTTCATCTAGTCTTGTGAGTGTAGAATCTGTGCATCTAACTCTTTAGTCACCAGTCACTAATACACTTCTATTTATGTTAGAAAATATCATAGATGCAATTGGTTTTGGACGTGCTGTTTCCTGGTGACTCAGCTATTTTGTCACTAAATGGTATTGCAGTGTTTAGTTTACAGTTGGCTGCGCACTTACTATCTGGTTTTGATTTCGGTACACAGCCAAATCATGGTCAAATGGGGACCTAGGCAGGGTAATGGACCAGAGCTATCCACAGTCATTCCAGTGTCCCATTACTTGTCTGTCTCTCCCCAATTACCATAAACATTTTTCAAACCTGTCAGCATACATAAGGTTGTCTTCATTACATTTATAATAATTATAGAGATTTGGATTTAAGTTAAAACTTTTATTTTAAATTTTATACTACAGACACAGATGGTCATTTGCTAAACAAAATAGCCTCATATAGAAAACAGAATTAGCATGTGCAGCAGTAAACTTCTCTTCTTTTGAAGCTCACATTCATTAAAAATGCATCTGGCCAGTGGAAGATTAAGTGTACCTTCGGCCCAGTCTGTTTTCAAACCATTGGCCGCCTGCCCATATTTTTAGGATAATGCATAGATGCATGTGTTCTTTGATTCACCATCCCAGTCATTTTAAATTATATTTCTTGATTAATACAGAAAAAAATTGTTAAGAATGTTTTTTTTTTTAATTTGTAGCTTTGAATATTTTTCCAGTAAGCAGTGAAAAAGAATTTATGAACCAAAATGACAAAAGTACCCATTTCAGAAATTTTCTACCATAAAGACCACTCAAACTGATGTCTTTATAATCTACCAATATTCGTACTGAGCCATCATGGCCACTTTATCAACTGTGCACACAACCAATGCCTGATTGTAATAAAAATGGCTATGGTAAAGTATTCCAATTTACATTACACAGATGCACACTAGTCTTGCAAAGACAGACCAATAACTTTTTAACTTTAATGGATTAGTAGTGACTGCCATTTTTATCCAAAGGCATTCTCTAAACACAGCAGTCATAGCTACATTGTTGACTGCATAATAATCACCAAATTTGCATATTTCAAACCTGCACCATGCACACAGTAGCCAACATATTTCAACTTAATTCACATACACAGCACACTAATCCTGCAAAGCCAAATTAAAGACTGTATAAAAATGACCATTTAGCAGCATAACGTAATTTCATCCTCACTGAGTCCACCATCCCCACCAGCAGTTATAGCCACTTTGACTGTGCACACCCCTTATTGTCATGAAGAAATAAATTACATGTACTTTATTGGTGACTTAGGATAAATTTCATGAAACTGTATAAATCTCACTAGAATCATACCATAAGATCTACTTATGTATAGCGTAGTTTAAATAGAAGCTTATTTATGAGAGCATAAGAAACATAACCACCTGGTCACATATGCTAAGTCAATCTGCACAATCTCTGGAAAAGTAAGTCAACTGAATAATTTCACATTGAAAGAGAAGTAGTACTAATGCACATGTTACTGCTGGCAAACTACTTTGCATTCCAGTGCTTCATCTACAAATACTGTGCCTGCTGCGCTTCAATAAATTGCCTGTGTTACATTACAAAATGGTGTGCTGGTGATGATGCCATAATGTTTACTATACTAAATCAACTATTCAATAGGGAATGGCTGCAAACAATGGCAACAGGTTCATAGGTACTAGGCATGCAGTCCTGGAGTGCATTAAGGAACATAGCCCATATTCCTAATTGCTCCAAAGTGTGTGGTTAAGTGATTTATTCAATATCACACAGTAGGTAAATAAAGGTGGAAAAAAGATTCAAATCCTACACCATTGGCACAGGAAGTAGATCATTAAAAAGTCAGAGCTTTAATTATCTGTGCTAACCAAAAGAGTAACAGCTTTTAACTAAATCCAGAAACTCTTTACAATCGAATCTTACAGTGAAGACTTAATCACAGTAATATGCAACAATGACTACATAATGGGTACTGAAATGAGACGGTTCTGATCATCACTCCAAATAATGCAAACTATATGACCTGACAAATGACAAGCCCTTTGCACTTGCTGAGGGCTCTAAAGAAGGTACTGCAAAAATATATTACTAAAATGCAATAAGCTTAGACTACTAAAATGCAACATGCTTAGACTGTATTACACAATCCAGGCCTATTATTCAATTAATTTACTCTTTATTGCAAGGAACAAAGCAAACAGTTACAGATAATTGAAATTCTGCATTAGCTTTTGTTAAACAACCCACAAATCATATAGAAATCAGAAATATTGCTGCATATAACATACACTTTTGAGGAGGGGGCTTACATGCTTGGAGGACACCTACTTCCAATTTTTGACCTTCCTATGCTTTCTCTGTCATCAAGAATGGCTTTTCCCCTGACATCACACAGTACAGGTCTGATCTACTTGAATGGCTAATGGTGCTGTATTTTGCAGCGCATGCTCTCCAGAGTTAACAGCACTGGATCATGTGAAAGGGAGTCTATACAGGGTAATAAATTAGGACCCCATCATCCATACCAATATCCCATTACTTGGTGCTTTCTGTCTCTCTCTTCAATTAAAATAAACATTGTCAAACCTGCCAGCATGCATACTATTTTCTAAGTCAATTTTACAATTATCACAAAGATTTGGATTTCATATGACACTTTTATTTCAAGTTTTACAGAAAGAACACTGACAGCCATTTTCTAAACAAACAAAACACTCTCACAAAAAACAGACTTAGCATGAGAAATCATAAGCTTGTCTTCCCTTGAAAATCAAATTTACTGAAAATGCATTTGGTGAGCCATTTAACTACAAGATATGTGCTTGGATTCAAACTCAGACAGCATATTGTGGAGTACAAATTAACACCTATGTGAAGGGTTTATTAATTTAAAAGTCAGATGTATAACAGATTTGCTAACAGCCTGGGACAGTCCACTGGACACAAGTGTCCCCTATCTGTAACAGTCGAGGAATACTGTCTAACTTGGCAGAGGGACATACAAGACAAATGAAGGCTGAGGAAATCAAACTGTGTACTCCAAGTGTTTCCTGTTTAACTGCTCATAGCCTTAGTCGTCTGTACTACTTGCTGGACAAAATGTTGTAACCCAAACACAGTGCATTTCATACCTGTGTGCCTACAAAAAACAAGCTAAATTAAAAATGTATTCATAGTTAAAATATTAACATTAAATTCAGCCTTCATGCTGCATATTTTATTTGCAGCTAAACATTACATGCTGTCAGAACAAAGGAAATTAAGGATTACATCCAAAGAACATGGCTCATTTGATAAAGTTCCTGGTTACTACAGTGTGACTCACTGAATAAAAGGGCATACATATGAAATCAAAATCAGAAATATTTTGCAAAAATGGAGACAGGTAAGAGCAGACTACTCTAAATCACTTAAAAAGTTAACGGAACAATAGGTTTTGTGTCAGCATGTATTTCTTTGAACCACTAAAACTGAGAAACTCTAATGAATGACTGACTGTAATCCTAAGTGATTTACCAAGTCTGACAGTTGGTGTGGGAGAGTAATACAGTGCCCCCTAACTGGGGAATTACATACACACATGCACACACACACACACACACACACACACACACACACACACACACACACACACACACACACACACACACACACACACACACACACACACACACACACACACACACACGTGCGTGCTTCCTATCCTGGGCTGCGTAAAACAGAAATTCAATTTAACACATGCCATTCAGAGCTTTATAAAAATAGAATTTCATGCCTATAAATTTCCCATTTACATCCAAATACTGAGGAGCTGCAAAATAGTCTTGTTCCCATTCTCCATACTGCTTTGAAGTGTTTCCTATGTTGTGCTGCTTCAAGTGCTTTTAAGGTTTGCTTTGCTTAAATAATTTCACCCTCCAGCTTCTGTTCACATAGAGTTAAATTTTGTGGCATTTTCTTGATGTAATGCTGGGTGCCAGCTCTATCCAAGAAAAGCTGTTGCATGCCAAGGAGTAAATCTATGCCAAGCAGGAAGTTATTTATTTATTTATTTATTGTTAGGACTCCGTTACCAAGCAGGAATTTATTTTTAATGTCGTGGTGCAGCGGTAGCGTTGTTGCCTCACAGCAAGAGGTTCTCCCGTTCGATTCTTGGCTGGAGTGCAGGGAGTGCCTTCTGTGTGGAGTCTGCATGTCCTCCCCGTGGTGGGTGGATATTCGAAAGACATGCATAAATGGGTGTGTCTTCATTGAAGGTTGAACGTCGAGCTGGCACTTCGGCATTCGTGAAAATCTACTGCCAATCATTAGCGGAGCGGAGTTCCACTGTGGCGATCCCTAACCCGGAAAAAACGAAAGACAAACAAACAGAGGGAATTTTTTTTTTAATTAAGTTTTGCATGGCTAGGTCCTTCAGCCAGCACTTGAGCACCAACACCAGATAGGTAGCATATAATTGGTGTAAATTAGCTAAGAGGTCAGCTTTAGGTGTGCAATGGTGTGCCGCTGCTTAACTCTGCAGTTCATACAACTATAACTGAGAGGTAAATTTAACTATAGTGCCTAAGACAGAATTCAAAAATGAAAGTGCCTGCATCTGCTGAGTACAACATTGTGCAGTACTGTGTGGACCTTTGTTATAAATGTTAAGCTGAATGGAAAAGTGAAGGAATCCAGCTCCATCCAATAATGTTTAACTCTCAGAATCAGCCACAAATTGCTCCCTGTCACAGAATATCCACAACTGATTTCAGCATATTTGCAATCAGAAAAGAAAATTGTACTTGAATATAAGTTTAAGTTATAAATATAGGAAAAAGCATAGAAAGTCAAAGGAAAAACAGCTTCATTAGCTAGAGGAAGATAATGAATTAACAATGGACACTATGCATTGTAACAGAATGGAGAGGCTATTAATTAGTCAATCAAATAGGCAACTAGGAAAGCACTTTACATTACTGCTTCTGGCACTGGACTATCATCTTAAAAGGATAGGAGGATAATGCTGGGACTCTGGGCCTACAGGTGGATTTTGGTACCTCTCACTTATAGCTGAACTATGATGAATATAGTGAAACCTTCTTGGGAAAGTGCAGAGATCAGAAAATGGTCTCACATTTTGAAAACTAAAGGAAAGTCTTTTAAATCATTTCATACATTTTGTATTGAATGTGATCTACTAAATAGGGACTAGTTTACCTTTCCGCATCTTAAGCATATAGAATTAATTGCAGTTTTACCTCCAATACCCAAAAGAAAATGGCACTGTGGCAGAAATGTGCCAGTATAAGGACTAGTGGGAAGGAGTTTGAATAGAGCACAACTAGGGAAGTGGTCAAATGTGAAAATTCAACAGACAAGAATCCTCAGTGATTGGTATTTAATGCACAGATAGTTGCATAAGAGGATAGGAAGAAGAATTCAAGTTGTTGCGGATATAGGAGCAATGGAAGAGGCTTACTGCACCTGTTCTGGGAGTATCTATTGACAAGAAAAAGATGGTCCAGCCTCAGGAGGGATCTTCCTAGAATTTTGTTGGCAGCAAAAACTGAGCAGGATCATGGCAGCTGGCAATAGTGCCTAATAATAGATGAATACATAAAACTATGGTGAAAGTTTAATAATTTACGGCTAACATTACAAAATCTGCTTAGCAAAAAGTTGGAAGTCTTCAGTACATATTTTTTCTTTTAACCTGCATAACTATATTTGGATGCAAATGAGACCTTGGGTCCTTAAGGGAGGTATCATTAGAATTGAAAGAGATTTTCTGTTGTGGTTATCAATTATTGAATCCATTATATAACACTTAAATATTGATGATAGTATAAATGATGCATACTGATAGGTTAACAAATGAGATTTTTCAATGCTGTGAATAATTTAGTTTATGAAGTTCTTGAATTTTTTAATGTTATATATATTTTCCTTGTTATTTAATTATTTTTTGGGGATAATTGGTGCCTAGTGGGCACAAGCCTAGTGAGATAACCCAGCCAACTAAGGATAAATAAAAATAAATCTGAATTAAGCATAGCTGGTCTATTGGCTGGCTCTGATCACCACATGAGTATGGCTTCCCAAAGTGGCATAAGTTCTAAAAAGGTTAAAATTAAAATATCTGACAATTTCCAGTGGCATGGTTGGGGAACAAGCAAACCACATTAATTTAAGGAAACCACATGTACCTGTCCAACTTTCTGCAAATGTGTATAGTTCCATATCATTTATTATTCCAGTTCTCCTGCTAGAATGAAGTGCCATTAAAATCCATTAAGAATTTGTTTCAAATAAGCAAGTCTTCCTTCAAATCAGTATCCTGACGTTGTTTTTACCTTTTCTCCTTCGGCAAGACTATGGACTATAGAATGACAATCAGTATTAAGCATATATTTCTCCACTTTGCTTTTCCCTTTACTTAATATTCACTCAACATTTTTAAAGACCCTAGTTTGTACTTTGGCAATCAAAAGCATATGAGGGTATGTCAGATATAAACCCCAGAAACAGCAGATTCTTGGAAGCCAGTTCTAAATTGTCAACTGCTAATGTACCCATACCTCCTTTCAAAAGCACTGCAAAGGTTGATTATTATTTGAAGTTTTATTCTTCCCTTTTCCTAACATGAAAAATTCATCTAAATAATGAACTAGACTCCCGAATGCATCAGCTGATTCATAAATCTAGTGCAAGGTTGTATTAAATTCCTTAAATGTGGCACATTTTACTACACAATGCATGGTTGTGACTTCATCAAAAATATATTTACCAAACAGGTGCATTCCTAACAGATACCAGTCCTTTTGGCCTATTGACAGGAGGTGAAAGACATCATCTTCTTTTTCCAATCTTTGTGTATTTATATGATGTTAATTGCATTGCCAAGCAATTCATACAGTCCTTTCACTGCTTTCCCATCTATATTAAGTTGGCTGATACTCTTTGGAAATGAAAAATGATAGGTTAGATGATAATCCATGCACAATGGTGAAATCAAATGGGTGATACTCAATGAGAACTGTTTTCCTACCTAATTCTTTTGTCTAGTTGTGTCAAAACACAGCTTACCTGCTCATGACCGACTTCAAATTTTTGCATGCACATTCTTACACAGATGAGTTTGCCTATGGCAAAAAAAAATCTAAAACATTGGACTATATTAGTTGCAGCACTTTGGTTGAGATAGTTATTTAAACATGTCCTCAACACTTCCCACCAAGCTGAAATATGTACTTCACATTCTCTGTCCTAATACCTGTCATAATTCCACATAATTTTGTCACCTCCAAAGATCCACCTTGCCCTGCCTGTGAGTCACTAGGAAAACAACTGCTCCTGTTTCTGGATATGCATCTTTCTGTTGTTGAATGGACAAGCTACCCCTTTTAAAATATTTGAATCCGTGAGCCACACCACAACTCAGGCATATAAATATAAACTTTCAAAAGAACCAGATGCCTTTCAAGAAAAATTAACATTCTGCCAATGCTTAAACATTGATCTCCTCCATACATGTAGATGGCTGTACCTTATCTATCACAATGAGCAGTTTAATGTTTAGATGCCTAATACCTAACCTCAGTGACATATGTGTTGCCATAAATTTCCTAAATCATTGATCATACAACAACCAAGCCTGTTTCCTCCTCTCCATCTTTTACACATCCTGGATAATAAGGAAATAAGACAGCAAAGTGAACATAAACGTGGCCTATTTGTTGAAAATAGTGACCATTAAGTATGCAAAAACCAATACATAACTCTTCCACATCCTTGTTCTGTGCTGGAGCAGCTTGCAATTCCCAAGTGCTCCCAAGGCTGCTATGAGACCTGCTATGAAATCTTTTGATCCAAAATGATATTGGTCCTTAATGAATTTTCATTAGGTGTTCACCTTGTGTGGTAAACAATGAAGAATACTATCCCTTTATTTGTCATGTCTGGCAGCAGCCATATTTACCCTGAATAGGAAGAATATTGACAAAGTGGAGAGGAGCAACATCTGCCAAGGATTACCTCAGGATAGGGGTTATGTTTTGGAGGATATGAGAAGCAGGGGGATACTCAAACTTATTAAAGACAAACTTAAAAAAGTCATTTAAATGCATTTCTGACATCAGTGTTAAAAAATCATGCTACGTTTCCTGGCTGGAACATTTTAGCTGCAGAATCATTTCAACCAGCATTTCTCATGATACCTGTACCTCATTTCTAAGCCCTTAACTCACATTTTCTATCTTTCCTTAACTTCTGAAATTATCCATCTTTACTAGAAATGTGCTGTAGTGATCTCTAGCCCAAACCACCAACAGATCATGTCTACCCACCCATTTTCATATCATAAAGTTGCAGTCATTTTCCATAGTCTTAGAAAAAAATTACTTATTAACAGCAACTCTATCTTAACCAATATAGTTTAGTTTCCAATTGCAAGTATGAATTTAACTATTTTAATTGTGGATTAAAGTCCATCACTAACACAGAGACCACTCTCTGCAGATTGCTAACCACATTTACCACCGTGCAGATAAAGGCTCCCTGATGGCTGCTCTCCTTACTGTTCTTAAAGGGTTTTTGTATGACAGATCACATTGCCTTATTAAATAGTCGTTATTTATATGATTAATTTTGGGGAAGGCCCACAAGCTTGGCAGCACATTTACTTAGGTATCTGAATCATTGTAGCCTGTGTAGGTCACTCTGTGTCAGGCATTGAATATGGCTCATCTGGTTACCTTCAGAGATCAGTGTTAGGTCTATTCTTTCTACGTTTCATTAATCGCCTCATAGGAGATATTTCTGTATTTGATGCCTACTCTTCTTACATATGATTTGATCAATTTTAAATCAATAAATTCAAGAATTTTATCACAATATGGTCTTCAGACTAGCTTTAACAAAATAAGCCATTTCCAGTAAAACATACCATGAAATGTCTAGTATTATATAACATCTTACTAGTATTACATGTAAAATCCAAGATCCTCTAGAAATGGCACATAGCAAAAGTCTCTAAATGCAGATGTTCAAGAGACTACTTAGAACAGTCTCATGTTGCATCACATCACATATAAAAAGTTACTGTTAATGTCCCTATCAATGTAAATTTTCCTATAAAATGACAGAGGTATTTCAACCTGATGCTGAATGTTTCA